>NC_060272.1:98027023-98250636 GCF_021613505.1 Equus quagga
TTCATTCCATTGCAGTCAGAGAATATAGTTTGTATTTTTTCTATCTTTTAAAATTCATTAAGGTTTGTTTTATAGCCTAGCATATCTTAGAGAACATTTCACATGGCCTTGAGAAAAACACATACTCTGTTATATTGAGTGGAGTGTTCTATAGACGTCTGTTAGCTTTAGCTGGTTTAGAGTGTTCTCCAAGTCTTCTTTTTCCTTGTCACTCTTTAATCTAGTTGTTCCATCTATTATTGAAAGCGGAAACCATACATTATTGATTTAAGTTTTTTTCCTTCAAATATTGCCAGCTCTAGTCTATCTTTATTGAGTGTTAATCATAAATTTTGCTTGTCGTTTCTCAGAAGGTAAAACCATATTACTTAATTCAGAAGTAACTCTTAACTCTTATTATTCGTATCCTCAAAATGGAATACTGATCTTTGCACTGCTTGTTTTAAATGGATGATGTTTAGATTATAGCTGATAATACATATAAAACCATTTTGTAATTACAGAGACTATTATACCAGTGGTTCTTAACTGGGGGCCAATTTTACTCCCTAAGTGACATTTAGCAACGTCTGAAGATATTTTTGATTATCACAACTTGGGAGGTGCTACTGGCATCTAGTAAGTACACACTAGGATTGCTGCTAAACATCTCACAAGGCACAGGACAGTCCTCTTCAACATAGCATTATTTGGTCCAAAATGTCAGTAGTGCCAGTGTTGAGAAACCCTGTGCTATATGTGGGTAACTCAGCTATTACAGAATAAAGACTAAGAGAAGATATAAGTGGTGTTTATAAAATCATGGAGAGTGTGGACAAGGAGACGTTAAGCTTAGTCCCAAATCATGAATGTCTTGAACAAGGATATACTCATTATATGTCAAAAAAATAAGTCAAAAAAATGTATACCCTGAGTGAGTTTTATATTATACATGTAGTCATAATTAAATAACTTCTGTGTATAAAATAAAAATTCCAAGTCCCCCATTTTCCCCATAATAACTGGTAAAATAATAGTAAAAACACTAGGGGAAAAAGGAAGCACGGATTTAGATCCTGATGCTTAAAACAGTATAAATTATAAGGCAAAATGAAAAAGATTAACAAGTACATGAAAAGAAAATATAAGACCCATTTGTCTGGAGAGAGGAAGAATTCTCTTCTCATATCAGGAGATTCAGTTACAAGGAGGAAGATGGTATTTTGGCAACCTGAAGAGTAGAGCTTCTCTAGTTCAAAAGGCACATGAACAGGCATCTAAGCAAACACAATGGGGAAGATATTTGAAAAAGATAACTCTGTAATGCCATCCCACCAATCATACTTGCTAAAAGTAACCATTATTAACATGCTGTGTTTTTCTAGGAAAAAAGGGATCTAGTTTAAAAAACCAGTAAATTCAAAGAAACTAAAGGTTTCAGTGGAGATGGATTTATGTGAGTTCAAGGGAACATATTTCCATTCTGTTTATTAAGGGAAGCCTGGGATGTTTTAGAGGAGACCTTTGACTTTTTTATTATGACACATTGAAAAGCAGCTCTGATCTACCTCAATATTTTTATCAGTTACATTCCCAGAAGCAGAGTGTAGTTCTAAGCAAGCATGGCATTTGGATGTCATTATTACTATGATTATTCTGGTATCTCTGAGTTTGCAATATGTACCCTCAAATCTAATTTACTCCTATGCCTATCCTGAGAGGACATAAACACAACTACAGGAAAATGGTAATCTCAATTACTAAACCACATCTCTGATATATTCATTTCAGTCAAACTTCAAATTTAGCCAAGTCTTTCAGGAGCTTTAATGTTTTCAAGAGCTCTTTAGAAAATCTTTCAGGCAAAGGAGACTTAGAGTCACACATTCCAAAGTTGAGCAGTCAATAAGAATGCACATAATAAGAATTGAGCAAACCATTAGCATGCAGCTGCTTCATTCCTTAGAGAATAATTTTTCATACAAGTGGACCTCATTCTTTCTGGGCTGCATTTTTACTGCAGAACACCTCAGGAACAGGCATCGTTGGCAAGATTTTCAGTACAATACACCATCCTTGGAACTTTTCAAATAGCTCACCCTCCATCTTCATGTGATAAAGAACCACAAATTTCATGGGATTCTTTTTTATGATAGGCCACTAATCACTCTTGATCCTATGATAAATTTAAATACTAACTAATCCACTTTGAATAGGGATTAAGTTTCAATGTAGGAGGAAAGGATTCATTAGAATTCATTACATCAATTTGTAATTTGAATGAGGCATCTTCTAAATAAGGTACAGCAGTTTCTAGTGATTGCTAACTAGGAACCTAAACATCCTCATTATTAATTAATAGGAAGAGCGATAAAATCTATAATAATTGAGGGAATGCTTGTGCGCCCCCCTCCTCCCTTAGCTTTTTGAAATATCTAGCACTTATTATTATTAAGACAAACAATGCCAAGGTAGAATAATCACCATAGTAGGAGGAAAAATATAACAAACTCAAATTTCTTATGTCAAGGATAATTTGACATGCATGAAAAATGGAATACATACTGCAGACTTCCTTATTTTGATGTATGCTTTATTCTTGTTGAACTCATTGTTGTCAAATTATTTTACAAATTTGGGATGGAAATCAGATTAGATAATCATCTATCACTGTCTTTATATTTTCCATATTTGGAATGAAAACATCTAACATTACTGAGATAAAGTTGAATAATAGCTTCCAAACTCGAGTAATATTTCATTCCAAATAATTGTCACTGTAGCATAATGATTTAAATTTTGATCTTAGGAAATTTAAGCCATGAAATCAGAATGAATTAGACATTTCTCTTTCTCTCCCACTTAAAAAATAAAGACTTCTGTAAGTAATCAGTCATTTGAGAACTGAATAAAGAACATGAAATATTCTGGGCCTCAGTGCCTATGGAAGTATTTCATTCAACTTGAAAAACTAAATCATGGTCTTCACTAAAGTGAACCCTCTTAAATTTTAGTTCTATACTTATATAGGATGTCATCAAACTTGATGTTCAGTATTTTATCCTGCTGAATTTTATGACTTATTAAAAATGATTTTGTTATCAAGATCGATAGTGAAATAATTGGGGATGTTTGCACAGCATTTGATGTATGCTAGGCACTGTGCTAGTGCTCTAAGTAATTAACTCTTGTAGTCCTCACAACAGCATTGTAATGCAGTCATACTAAAAATCTAATTTCATAGGTGAGGAACATAAGGGCTCAGAGAGGTTAAACAACTGGTCCAAGGTCACAGAGAGTTCATAGTAGGGCATTCAAATCTAGGTAACATGGCACTAGACCCCATGCTTGTATTTACTCCACTATACTGTCCTGTTGATGCTCTGCATCTCAGTGAGTGATTGTATTCTCCCAATGATCCATTTCCTATACACATGGGCATGTTTTTTTTATTTTTGAGGAAGATTAGCTCTGAGCTAACATCTGCTGCCAATCCTCCTCTCTTTGCTGAGGAAGACTGGCCCTGAGCGAACATCCATGCCCATCTTCCTCTACTTTATACGTGGGATGCCTGCCACAGCATGGTGTGCCAAGCGGTGCTGAGATCTGAACCGGTGAAGCCCAGGCCACTGAAACAGAACATGCAAACTTAATGCCGCACCACTGGGCTGGACCCTGGATATGGTTGTTGACTTCCATAACAGAATAATCTCCTAGTCTCTCTTCTTTAGCTCATGATTGAATTATTTTTAATCTTGTCTTTTTTTGAGGAAGATTAGCGCTGAGCTAACATCTGCTGCCAATCCTCTTCCTTTTGTTGAGGAAGATTTGCCCTGAGCCAACATTCGTGCCCATTTTCCTCCACGTTGTATGTGGGTCACTGCTACTGCATGGCTTGATAAACGTTGAAGAGGTCCGTGCCCAGGATCTGAACCCGGCGAACTTGACCGCTGAAGCAGAGTGTGCAAATTTAACCACTGTGCCACTGGGCTAGCCCCCAAATCTTGCATAGTTTATGCTGTGGTAATGGATACACTCTGAAATTTCAGTGACTTAACACAATAGAGGGCGTCTTCCCTCTTTCAGCCCTGCTTTCAGGAGTGGGTGGTCTCCAAGGTAGATGACAGGGATGAAGGAGACACGCTGACTCTTACCTGTGTGGGGACCTGAAATTGGCCACCCCAAGATATGTCTCTTTGGCATCAGGATTATTTGAGACTGATTGCTTTTGATAAACTGGGACAGGGAAGGAGGCTCTGAGGAATGGAACTTGCCCTTTGTTAGGACACATTTACATTTGTAAGGTAAATCTCTATCTGTAAAACATGCCTCCCTCTCTGTACCAGGAAGAAGAAAGGAGATGACCTTCTCTCTAGAAACTCTTAATCAATACCAAAGTCAAGGACTTAAATCTGCATTTTATTGTGCTTGTCTGGTAACCTCCTGTAACTAACTTCCCTCCCCCTCCCAACGTTGGCATTTCTTTAAGGATTAAGCATCTTTCCTTAGGCTAGGAACTGATTGCTGTGCTCACCTGTGACCACCCAGCTTGAGACAATAGACTTGCCTCCTGCTACGCCCACCAAGATAGCAGACCCACTACATGCTGTGTCCATCAAGTGCTGTGCCGACAGGGCAATCTTGTGACTACTGTGGGAGGGACATTTCAATCACATGTGAAACACCCTGTTTGGGGGTATATAACCACTATGTGCACCCCACTTCTTCGGTGCCCTTTCTTCCTTCGGGAAGAAAGGCCCCGGGCCATGGTTCCTCATAAAGCTTTGTTTAATATTCTCTTGCTATTCTGTCTCATGGGAATTTAATTCGTTCTCCAGCCAGACAAACCCACATTTGGGGAGAGGAAATGTCTTCCTCCCCTACACCTGCCTTAGCCCCAAACTGGCACATGTTCTGGTAAAAACTAGTCTATGGACCCAACTTAACTTCAAGGGAGACTGGGAAACCTAGGGGAGCACATGGAATATCTGGAGAGCTTTAATAATCTTCCCCACAATATATTAACATCCCCGAAGGTTTGGATGTATAAATTATAAAGCTGCCTTTTAATTTTATCCTGAGAATGAGTTTATGACCTACCTAAATTATTTTCTCTTTTTACTATTGATGTATAGTAAAGAGGACTCTGTATCATCAAAAGCCTATAATACTCAAATATTCTTTAATACTAATATTATAATAATATTTTCCTATAACAGTAATGGACATTAGAGGATTCCAAGACGAGTAATAAAAGTGCCATTTGGTTTCAAGCCCATGAGGACACAAAGAAAAAATTAAAAGGAAAAAAAAAAACTAATTTCACCAGTGTGTTGCAAATCCTCTCAATTTCTCTTGCCCTATCCTCCATAAATAAAGCGAAGTAGTATATCAATCAAGATAATTCCCCTAAGAGTATATTACAGATTAAAACAACAAAACTATGTTATTGTCTTGGTGTTGTGAGGGGTCTTTTGTTTATAGAATTCTAAGATGGACAAGATGTGTCAGAGTGTTCAGGTTTACATAATTGTTTTCCAAAGAAGAAAGGAAGCAACACTTTAGTTTGGAAGCCCTTCGTAAATAGGAAAAATTGTTAATATCATGTATGTTTGCATCCTCATAAGATAATGGGAGTGGACATTTATATATAAAATATATGAGGTTATTTCACTTGAGAGGATAAACAGTGTCCTTATCGAAACTGTTTGACTCTAGGGAAGAATAAAACTATTTTTTTTAGCTGATAAAAGCTGTGATCTCTCTGGTCTTTTTTACAGATCACATCTCCAACTTGAAACTTCGTTTACACTACTTAACCTCTGAATGTCTAAAATCTTCACACAACGACTTTCATCTGAAGTTCTCAAATTTATACTGACCAGTACATGAACATTCTATACCCTTGGGCTTTCAGATTAAACGATACCACCAGCCAAGAGTAAAATTTCTACTTCTATCATCATATCAAGTGAACCAGTAATAATAGATACTGTGTAGAAAAAAAATTCATGTCATTATGGATTATTGGTACTTGATGCAAGGAGAAAATAACTCAAAGTGATCAATTACTTGTCTATATTCCTTCAAAACATATTATCTGCTTGGAGGACAATTTTAATGAATTAATACTTGCAAAATTCTCAGAAGACTGCCCAATTCATAGTAAGAAAAATATAATAAAAATAAGTTTGGGATTTTAAAATTTTCCTTCTTTTTGATTTTCTTTTCTTTTTAATTTTTAAGATACATTTTTAATAGTGCTACCATCCATGTTGGTCTTTATTTTTGGTTTTAGCTACTATTGATAAAATTTATAACCGGTTTATGGAAAGTGGGTTTTATACATAATCAATTCATTCTGATAATTATGTATCTTGTTTTATTTTATTGAGAAATTAGGATCAATACAATTTTTGTCACATTTTTTCTATCATTTGTAGACTAAGCCTAAGCAATTAATGCTTTTTAAAAGTTGTCAATGAAATATTATTGTCAAAATTGAAGAGGTTAGCAAGATTACATTTTTGCCACTTATTATGCAAATGGTCTCAGCAGGAGACAGCTTAGGCAAAGTCAGGCATTCCATGGATTCACACTGACCTTCCTGCAAGAACTTCAAGTGCTGAATACAAATACCGTCACTGCCTGAAATTTGTCTCAGTCAAATCCTCTCTTTCAAACCCAGCACAATAGAAGTCTTGGGTCCCCACCAAGTCCTTGTTTACATATTTAAGCAGATTTTCTTTCCTTTCTTTCTCTTTTGAAAAAAATGGCCTTGCCTTTTGGCATCCATGTCACCCATCCCTATGCAGAGGTTAGTGATCTTTCTGGTTGGAAATGAGTGAGCATCATTTGTATAGAAAATGTCAGACACACCACTAAATTATCAGGTATAAAATGGGTATGGATCTTCTTCATTAACTACAACAAAGAGCTAAATCTCCTATATGCAGAAAGGAAAATCTTGCTGACTATGATTTAGCAATTTCTCAATACTTAGTTGGGCTGATTAACATCTGAAAGACAGACCCTATGGAACACAACCATATCACCATCAGAGTTTGCAAACTGGTGGCCCCTACATATCTATCTGGTAAGAAGTTGTGCTTTGGACACACGACCTCATGTTTGGTTTTCCCTTGTTTTAAATATATTAGCTGCCTACATTAAAAAGAAAAAAATTAAAAAATTAAAAAACAGGATATTTTACATAAAGGTCCAGATGTAAGTGTCTCTTCAAAAATCAGAAGCTCTAGGATCACTGGACCCAAATTGCCTGCATTCAGCTATAGGCGTCTAGTGTCTTCAGATGAGGCACGTGTTGTTTGGTTCACGGTTCCTCTGCTGCCCATCCTCAACTCTCAAGTGTCTTGTCAGACCTGCTTCTCTCACTGGCATGGCCAGCCTGGCTCTGTAGCACTGGGATTTGTGACCAAGTTATTCCTGTTCTAAGCGTGGTCTTAGTACCACTTAGAGTCATCAGGGGTGCTCAATAAGCTTGTAGATCTCTGGGCCTCAAATTCCCAGGCCTTTACTGAAGCTGAATATTGGTTATCGGGGTGGTAAATCTGTGCGTGAACAAACTCCCCAGAGGCACCGAAGGGATACCAAAATTTGCAAACCACTAATAGTTCACTGGGTGATTACTACAGGTGCATATGTAAATCATTTAGTGATTTCCTTTAAGAGCTATAAGGTCCAGATCACTGACCCAATACCCCTTCCTCCCCCCTTCCCTTCCACATTGTTTGAATGTTTAATATATACATATTCCATATGACAAAGGAAAAAGGACTGTTCCTATCAATATAGGAGTTGGACCAAGAAGATTTTTAACATCCTTTTCCCCTAGGTGTCCTCAGTTGGTACAGGACACATGCATCATGCTGCATTCTTGAGCAAATAGGATCTAGAAAAGGTAGAGTTGCTGGGCATTCCTTGTGCATTCCTGGAACTCTTTTCATCTCCCCTACCTTTTCTCCCAGTCAGATTGTATTTGCTTTGTATCTTTCCCTACTAGAAAATTAGTGTGTTCACCTGTCTTATAATTTTAGAGCAACTCTACATTAGCTTACTGCTAAGATATTTACAAGATACAGCAGTTTTCTTTCTTTGGTCCTTTTGCTCTTTTTACTTCATCTAATAAGATTATATGCTCCCCATGTGGACCTGGACTTTTAAAAACTAGATATTGAAGGTTATATAAACTATTGTTTCTCTCTTTTCACTTGGGTGACCAAGAATTTCAAAACCAACTTTATAACTCAAATGTAATAATTGTATAGATTTCTATGGCTGGAGTATCTTCATCTTAACTTCAACATTTAGAATCATTTATTCTGATCATTTTGAACCTGATTCTGAAAATTACTTTTTATGTATTATATATTCCAAAAAGTTAATTCAAAAGAGTTTCAATGAAATTAGGTATCCAAATGCAAAAAAAACCCCACCTAAGCTAAGAAGGCTAACTGACTTTCTTCCAGCAAACATAAGCCCTGGTTTACCAGGGACAGGGAAACGGACCTTCAGAGATAGGGAGTCTGACGCAAAAGAGAGGGGGCTGAGTTTGTTCCAGAGAAACTGAGGCACTGGAAATCAGGGAGAAGTTTGTGATGGGCTGAACTATAGGATCACCGGCATTGTGGCAAATCCAACAGTCATTTGGAGATTGAATTACTCTCCTTTGCAATGGCTTGAGAGCAAGGCAACACGTGGCCAAAAGAATCATAAAGACTTTCATGGTGTAAGAATTAGGAGAAGGATGGTCACAGAGGGAAGGCAGAATAGAGCAAAATGTTTTTGATCCGCTATCTTGGAAGGAAGCAGGCTAGCTCAATGTCGGCTACTTCTCTTCCTAGTCAATTTGCTTTTGAGGTCTCTAGCTTTTGCACAGATGAGATGTCAGGTGGAGCCTTCTTGAGTTGTGAAATATGCACCTAGCGTTCAACACCTTGTAATCTGGCAGTGGCGTCAGCAGTCAAGAGTACTTGGTAGGGTCCTTTCCATGAATCTCACTTTTGTAAAAGCATAAGAGTAAAACAATAACTGTCTGTAAATGACAAAAGACTTAAAAATGCTCATAGTTAAAGATCTGATGAGGGTTCATTGTAATGGAATTGATAAGGAAATTTGATTATTTCTGTGATATATAATATTTTAAGACAACAACCAAAATTATGACTGATAACACTATACCAGGACATATCAGATTTCTAGGAATTTCGCACACTTTCTAGAACACTGTTAATAACATGCCTCTATAGAAATATAACCTAAGATGGTTTAGCATCACTTCTTATTTGATAATGCTTCCTATGTAATTAACATATCAAATACATCTAATTAGTTTAACATTTTACCAGGTGAAAGACAAATATTTTGAGATTTTCCAGGAGCTCTCTGGGAAATCTCTAAGAGATTTTGAGGTCAAAAAGACTCCATTTAGAATTTGATTTTTGGAAGTTGTCAAAACATCAAAAGGTTTGAATATTTGACTAACTAGGATCACAGATCATTATGAAATTATACTTAATTATCTGTTTAACCAAAGTGACAACAGATGTTAAAGGCAAATACAGAAGGCTGCTTAGCTTTTTTAATATTGAGAACACTGGGTTTTCTTAAGTAATCAAAGACCTGATAAAGACAATATGAAACCACACTAAATTATTTTGCTAAGACACAAAATCTTTGCTGTCCAGGGACATTACTTAAAATGTAAATAAGTTTTCACAATCTCTTATCAAAAGCAGACCAAAAATCTAAGAAAACTTTGCCCTTTTAACAGAGAGAAAACCAAATCCTCATTTTACAGCAGTGTACTTCTGACAATAAATCTCATTTTTTAAAAAAAAAATTTAAATAAACCCATTCCAATCTTAGCCAGCTTGACCACATATAAAATTCCCTTTCTAAGATTGCTTTTCCACAAAATTTCTACAATTTTTTTATATTAATTCAGAATTTGTCCAGGTTTTTTTTTTTTTTTCATCCTGGAACAACCAGTCATTTTACTTTCCTTGCCTACTTTTTATACACAATTATTTCCTTTCACCCTTGTCATTTCTTAGTTTTAATTACATATATTGATTAGAATTCTTAACCCTTAGAATCCTTAATTCCTAGTGAAGACTAAGTAGTGAGCAATTGTGGACTATTTTTTACATTATCATTCTGAAGACTGGCAAACTTATAAATACATTTTATAATTTTGAGAAGTATAGTCTTCCTCATAGTAAAAATTTTACTGTGGCACAAAACATGTTTACTAATAGGCCCAAATATCTCTAGCTCCTCTGTAAAAGGAAGCTAAAAGTGGATAAACCTATATCCAGTAATTAATGTTTCAGTATTTTAAATTATTTGGAAGTGATCTAGACATTCAATGAACATCCATCATTTACCTTATCTCCGTGTAACTTTAAGGTTTCAAGTTACCAAAAGGATTCTGGAAACTATTTAAGTAGACATACCATAAAACATAATCATTGTCAAAAAGTTCACCTGAACACTTTTCCCACTTACATCTATCTAAATAATTTATTTTTAACATATTTAGATTACTTATGAAACTTTCACAAGACAAAGTTAGCCATGATACTAAGTTATTTTTCTTGCTGACAAATTTTATAACAGAGATAACATGAACTTATTTGATTAGTAAATCCAGGTAGAATGAAAGTTGTATTTTTTCATTATATTTAATGCTGATAATTCTGAAGACATACATATTTTAATAAAACCAACATACTTAAACTAGCTTATATTTACTGAGGGTTCTCCCAGATCACATGAACTTGAAAAATATTTGGGGTAGTTTCAATATTTCCGAGAGTTTAGAAATACTTAATTTGATAAATGCATATTTTCCTTGAAGGCAATTAAATAGAACTCTTTTACAAATTAATTTTAGCAGTACTATCCAGAGGTAGAGAAATATCACACATCTATAACATATATACATAGATATACACAAATATACAGACACAGAGATCGTATAGCTTTTAAAATTTTAGCCATGTGTCAGGTACAATAATACAACACTCACTAGTTTATAAATAATACTTGAATCCAAATTGTGTTTCTGGCAGTTCGAATACGTTAATTTTACCTGCTCATATGGCTAAGCTTTTTACTGATATTTGTGGAGAAGACATTTAAAATTTTCATTCTCCTAGTTTCTAAATAGCCTTTGCCGCCTTTTTTTATCCTTCTGATAATAATTTCCTCCCTGAAGTTAGCATTTCAAAGAGATGGCCTAGATAGACTTTCTGGAGAAGATCAGGGAGAATGTTTACATCTTAAAGGCATAAGGAAAGAACGCAAATTCCTGCAAGAAGGACTTTTGTTTCCTAAAGCCAGAATTTTACATACCTACAAGCCTTTTGGGATGAATTGGGATTGTACAATACCAACAAGCCTGTTGGGGTTGGTAAAAAGGACAGGTGGGCTTTGAATTGCTTCCAGGGCTGCAATTCTGTTCTTGTAAAGACTCAATTTGTAAGACTAGAATAGTTACTTTTGATTCCTCAAAGAATTGGGTTGCAACCTAAATGACATCATAGACTGACCCACTCATCCAATTATATTATCTTCAATTTGTTTCTTTATATCAAGGAGAAGATCTTCAACTAAGATGGAAATCGAAAGATTCCTGGGACCAGCCCGGTGACGCAGCAGTTAAGTGCACAGTTCTGCTTCGGTGGCCTGGGGTTCGCCGGTTCGGATCCTGGGTGCGGACATGGCACTGCTTGGCAAGCCATGCTGTGGTAGGCGTCCCACATATAAAGTAGAGGAAGATGGGCACGGATGTTTGCTCAGGGCCAGGATTCCTCAGCAAAAAGAGGAGGATTGGTAGCAGTTAGCTCAGGGCTAATCTTCCTTAAAAAAAAAAAAAGATTCCTACATTCTAGATTTAGAGCTGTGTGCAATGTTTTTCTTTCCCTCTGGGTACATAGTTTCATTTAGTTTAGGGGAGAAGGCTTTAAAAAATGGTCTTATCACAAAATAGTCCCATTCGCAACAACATGGATGGACCTTGAGGGTATTATGTTAAGCAAAATAAGCCAGATAGAGAAAGACTAACTCTGTATGACTCCACTCATAGGTGGAAATTAACATATAGACAAGGAGAACTGATCGGTGGTTATCAGAGGAAAGGGGAGGGGTGGTGGGAGGGCACAAAGGGTGAAGTGGTGCACCCACAACAAGACTAACAATAATGTACAACTGAAATTTCACAAGGTTGTAAACTATCATAATCTTAAAAAAAAAAAAACGTCCTATCAGGCTCTGAATATCAGCTTCTACTTTGGCTAACTTCTGGCCATGGAGCTACTTAAAAAAAAAAAATCCTTTCAAATATCTTAACAGGTTCAGCTGGGACAAAGAGTAAATATTCCTGGCAGTACTGAACAACCTCTTGGACTCAAGAGGCATCCTCAAAGAGGCTGCAAAGGATACAACCCTCCTCCAGAGCCACTCCCAAAGATAGCCCAAAGAAAGAAAGACACAGACAATTCCCTTGAAAACTGGAAGCAGTTGGTTGCACCCTAGCAGAAAATGGAGTGCAACTCAGATTTGTGTCCAGCCATATCTAGCTGCAAATGGGGTACAACCCACATTTCTCTTTGACCCTATTTTTGGCACCCCTGACTTAACGGTTGCCAAGCCAAGTTCTCGGGACACAAAACAAGATAAAGAAGAAGGCAATAGCTGTCTCTAGGAGAGAAAGGATCAATAACCAATGAGTCTGGATTTGGAAACAAAGGGAAATTGTGAAATTTTACCTTCCTCTCTTGACTAGGCATTACCGACAGAGATCTGGGAGAGCTGACTCTGGTAAGAATTCTCACCATTAGTCACCTTCTGCCAGTTTTTGCAGAATCTCACATTCAGGCTCTGGAGCAAGCAGAATTTAAAGTAGAGAGTGTAGCTTCTGTATCTATCAGAATTTGGCAAGGTTTTCCATTAATTTTAATTTTAGTTTCCCTTGGTTGTTTAAGGGAATAATTGGTAGCAGTTTGGCAGACAATCTCTTGAAGTCTTGTCAACCCTGAAATGGGTCCATATAGGGACCCTCCTTTGAGGCTAATTATGGGGGTGTCTGTAATGTCACTAACTTGGTAGACTTTTGTTTATAGTCTTGTAGTCTCTTCAGAGCAGAAGGGCAATTCAGATAGAGGATTATCAGACTCTGAATACTCTAGTAAAGGAGGATAGACGAGAGCCGTAGGGGTCACATCAGTCTTAGTATTTTGTTTTAGGTACCTCTTATGTCTTTAATTTTTCATTAGCCTTTTGCAATGAATCTTTCAGTGGACCTAGTTTGGAATCTTTAAGCCTTCTTGAGTCTTCTGCATGCCATGCCAACTAAAACAGGTTTCCCATTCTCTCTGATTTGAGAGACCTTGCATTCCAGTGTACTTCTTAAATGAACAATCTTATCTAAATGGAACATTCTCCTTAATGACCATTGTAATTCTAGGTTGTCTTAATAAGATTTGCCATTTTTGTAGATAGCTACAGCTTCCAGGACCGCAGTTTTAGATATAAAGTAAGCAGTTGTGCTGGATGGTGGTGCACTCAATTCTTTGAAACTTGAAGATCCCATTTCTTTAGCTAAGCCTTAGGTCTCTCAGAGTCAAATTAACACCCCGGAGGGATACACTACTGGGTTGGGGATTTTATGATGTTTTACACTGTACCTCATTGCACAGAAATTCTCTAGAGGTTGATAGGTGACCTAGTATAAATCTAACCTTCTGTGACCAGCTTATCCTAACACAGGAAAATCTTAGAGTTAGGTATCAAGCACTCCAAAAGCTTTTAAGTGCTCAACCCATCCCCGCCAAATTTGTAATTTTGGTTTCCGAGATTCCCATTGACAATAGCTCTATTTCTTTACCTCATGTGCACGTTACAGAAACCAACAGTAACTGAGGAATGGAACTGTGAACACCAGCAGTAACCAAAGTGATGGTAGTGCAAACTGGCCAAGAGAAGACCTTAGTACACACTACCACAGTTCCCAAAGTGGAACTACAGACTGAACCAGCAGACCCCAACAAATGGGGACTGTGGACGGAACCAAGGGCTAAGGACTTGAGTTCCAGATGGAACGATCTGCCAGCTCAAGCTGACCCACTAAGCCCTGGACTGGGACTGTGGACCAATCAAAGGCTAAGGACTGTTAGAGCCTCTTGTCTGTCTAGACTGACCTGTTAACCCTGGACTGGAAAGCCAATTAGATCAGGAGCTCAAAGCAAACACAGCTGAGCTCAGATCTGAACGCAACTTACCCATGGCCCTTGGAAATGGCGAGAAAGAGAACTCAAAGTGTTCGCAGGCACCAATGCCTGTGTTTCATGTTATCCCTGAGGCCATCAAATGTCTCCTTCAGGTCTCATCACTGTTACCAAACTGTTAAAAAAAATTTTCAACTGAGTATATTTTAAAGATTTTATTAGTTTATTCAACAATTCATGAATTGGACAGAATCAAATCTAGCAGACAGAAAGGAGATCTGAGGAGCTGTACAAAATGAAAGACTTTTATAGGCAGAAGGGAGTGGGAACAAGGAAGTTATACTAGCCAAAAAAGCTGGTTAGTTATTGCAAGGTCACTTTCCTTTAGTACATGGCAGGGGTCTACCAGGCAGATTTTCTAACCAGTGCTAATCAGGTGATTCTTGATTGACTGGTTTCAGATTCCATTTCTGGGAGAGCTGAAACTATAAGTCTTGGTTTGGTGACATGGGGCATAGCATAAGTGACAGCATTTGGGGCCTGTTACGTCTTTAACAATTCTTATCATCATAGTTTAGTTTTCCCTGTTCTAGCTCTTCATATAGACAGAATCATCAGTATGTATTGTTTTATATGAGGCTTTTTTCACTCAGCAAAATGTTTGGGGAGACCCATCCATGTAGTTGTACATATCAGTAGTTTGTTCATTTTTATTGCTGAGTAGTTTTCCATTGTATGAATATGTCACTAACTGTCATTTCTCCTCTTGATGGAAACCAGGCTGTTTCTAGTTTTTGGTTATTATAACAAAAACAGAAGTTGCTATGAACATTCTTGTACAAGGCTTTTTGTGAAAAATGTTTCCATTTGTTTAGATAAATATCTAAGAGTGGAATTACTGGTTCATAAGATAGATGCATGTTTAACTTTCTGAGAAAGTGATAGGATTTCCAAGCAATTTTACTATTTTACCCTTTCATCAGAAATATGTGAGTCTAGGGCTGGGCAGGTGGCACAGTGGTTAAGTTCGCACGCTCCACTTTGGCAGTCTGGGGTTCGCAAGTTTGGATCCTGGGTGCAGACATGGCACCGCTTGGCAAGCCATGCTGTGGCAGGCATCTCACGTATAAAGTACAGGAAGATGGTCACGGACGTTAGCTCAGGTCCAGTCTTCCTCAGCAAAAAGAGGAAGTTTGGCAGCAGATGTTAGCTCAGGGCCAGTCTTCCTCAGCAAAAAGAGAAGGATTGGCAGCAGATGTTAGCTCAGGGCTAATCTTCCTCAACAAAGAAAAAAAAAAAAGAATAAAAAAAGAAATATGTGAGTTTAGTTGCTCCACATCATCACCAACATTTAGTGTTGTTTTTTTCTTTTTAGCTTTCTAGTGATACTAGAGTGTCAACCCATAATTTGAGTTTCCATGGTGACTAACGATGTTGCCTACTTTTTCATATGTGTACTATCCATTCAGATATCTTATTTTGTGAAGTGTCTATTCAAGCCATTTTTCCATTTTTGTGTATAGGGGGAGGGGCTATTTTTCTTTTCATTAATGAATTGTAGGAGTTCTTTGTATAGTCTAGATTCAAGTCAGGTATATGGAGCATAATATTTTTCTCCCATTGTATAGTTTATACATTTCTTCAATGTTTTATTTCTCTTAATGAGAAGTTTTAAATTTTGATTAATTCAACTTTGTCATTTCTTTTCTTTATGATTAGCATTTCCTGTTTCTTCTCTAAGAAATCTTTGCCTACCTCAACATCAACGTCACACAGATAGTCTGTATATATTTTTCTAGATGCTTTACAGATTTAGTTATACATTTATATCCAAGATACATGTTGAATCATTTTTTGTAAGTGGTGTGAAGTCAAATATGTAGATATGGATATCCAGGTTTTCTGAAACCATTTATTGAAAGACTTTCGTTTCCCTATGGAGTTGCTTTTTGGCTCCCTTAGTGCCATCATTTAACTATATACATGTGGGTTTACTACTAGATTCTCTAATCTTATCTGTCAATATATTTCCCTATCCTTTTGTCAATATCACACTCCTTTGGATAAAACACAATTTATCCTAACTTTAGGATAAGTCTTGATGTCAAGTATCCCTCCAATATCAATCCTTCTTTTCCAAGATAGATTTGGCTATTCTAGATCTTTTATATTTCCTAATAAATTTTAAAATAAGCTTGTCAATTTCTACAAAAAAAATTTCATGCTGAGATTTTGCTCTGGAGTGCACTGAATCTATAGATGAATTTAGTGACAATTGACATCCTGACAATACTGAGCCTTCCAAGTCCATAAATCTGGCATATCTTTACATTTACAAGCCTCTTAAAATTTCTCTCAGCAATATTTTATTTTTCAGAGATCTTTCATGTTTTTGTTAAATTTATCTCTGTGTATTTTTCATTTGGTGTGCAATTTTAAATACCATTTCAATTTTAATTTCATTGTCTAACTGTTAACTGCTTGTATATAGAAATGCAATTGAATTTTTCTATTAACTTTATATCCTGAGACTTTGCTAAATTTATTAGTTCTAATAGTTTTTTATAGAATCTTCATGATTCTATATAGATGACATGAGTTTTAAGTTTTTTTCTATCTCTAGTTTGCTGAGAGTTTTCTAAATCATAAATGGATGTTGAATTTTGTAAATGCTTTTTCTGCATCCATATTATGATTTTTGTCCTTTAATCTTTGAATGTCATGAATTATATTTATTAATTTTCAAACTTTAAACCAATCTTGCATTTCTAGGATAAACTCCACTTTGCCATTATCTATTATCCTTTTTAATATATTTCTGGATTTGATTTGCTAATATTTAATTAAGGATTTCTGGGCTTATGTTTGTGAGGGATGTTAGTCTGTAATTTTTTTTCCCAATAATGTCCTTGTCTTTTGTATCAAAAATTATGTTGCCCTCATAAAATGAGTTGTGTTTTCTTCTCTTCTATTTTCTGAAATTATCTGTGTAAGATTGGCATTATTTCTTCTCTAAATGTTTGATAGAATTCACCTGTGAAGCCATCTGAGCTTGTGTGAAGTTTTTAAATTAAAAATTCAATTTATTTAATCCATACAGATCTATTCTGATAATCTAGTTTTTATTGTGTTAGTTTTGGTAAATTGCATTTTTCAAGGCTTTTGCTTATTTCATGTAAATTGCTGAATTTATCAGCATAAAGGTTCGCAATATCCTTTTATAATCTTTTTAAGGTCTGTAGAATTTAGAGTTACAATCCTTCATTCAATGTTGGTATTGGAAATCTGTGCTTTTTTTTCTCTTTTTCTTGATCAATCTTGTAAAGATATTACGAATTTTATTAGTCTTTTCAAGGAACCAATTGCTGACTTTGTTGATTTTCTTATTGTTTGTTTCCTATTTTACTGATTTCTGTTTTTATTTTTTGTTTTCTCCAGTTTTGTTCCATTTGCTTTGGATTTAATCTCTTTTTGTTTTTCTCACTTGTCAAGATATAAGCATAGATTACAGACTTTACATATTTCTACTTTTCTTCTATAGGTAATTGAAAATATAAATTTCCCCCTAAGAATGCTTTAGCTGCATTAGATGCTTCAGCTGCATCAGTTGTATTATTTTCACAGCTTTTGTTTACATCACAGCTATACTACTGTATTTCCCGATAAAATATTTCACTCTATACTAACCATTGGTATTTAAAACACATAACATGGAGATGCTTTCAGGGTGTTGGCAAATATCTCTTTTAAAATAGTCTGAAACACTTAGCATATTTTTCTGGTAAAGAAAGTTTCATTATGAGAAAATGATCATGCTTTCCAGCCTAATCAAAAAGAAAACCATATATTTGAAAACAAGTCACTAAGTTACACATAAACTTTATGAACTATTATAATTTTTCCTGGTAAGCTGGCAGCTCTTATCAACATAGGATCTAGTATTCAAGGGAGAGAGTAAAAAACTAAGTCAAAATTAATTTTAGAGACTGCCATCTTTTAACGTTAGTTAAATCTTTGATTAGATTCTCCTATGATCAGTCTTCTTAGAACAATCAATATATGTTCATTTCAAGTGGTTGAACCTGAAATGTAAGGCAGTTTCTGTTTTCAAACTTTTTTTTTTTTTGGTGAGGCAGATTGGCACTGAGCTAACATCTGTTGCCAATCTTTCTCTTTTTGCTTAAGGAAGATAATCACTGAGCTAACATCTGTGCCAATCTTCCTCTATTCTGTATGTGGGATGCTGCCACAGCATGGCTTGATGAGCAATGTACAGGTATGTGGCCTGGATGTGAACCCGTGGACCCTGGGCTACCAAAGCAGAGCATGAACTTAACCACTAGGCCACTGGGCTGGCCCTGTTTTCAAACTTTGTGTTCAATTTTTCACAGTTATGATTCAACACCTTGAGAATCACTGCTCAGTTGTAGAAGAGAAACATGTCTAAGCAGCCAAACTTCTTGTATTGCTATTTGAGAACTCCTCACCCAAGATATTAACTGTTTTCTATCTCTCTGTACTTCAGAGCTTATGTATATGATTTAAATGTAAATCTCTCAAGAAAGACAAGTGATCCCTATTCTGTGAGTACCAACAGAGTTGAGGCCAGTGGTAAAGAATATGTCCTTCCATCTCATTGGAAGTGTTCAAAGTTCTCAATTTCTCCTCCTCCTTCTCTTCCTCTTTCTTTTTCTGCTCTTCCTTCCCTCCCTCTTCCCTTTCTCCTCCCCCTCCTTCTTCAAATAGATTCTTATTTCTTTGATGGAAAGGAGTGCACTTTTCTGGAGAGAGTATTCATATGAGAAAAAGCACACTTCAGTTCTCATTTTTGTATAATTGAGTTGGGACATGGAATGCGTTGCTAATGCCAATGATATTACTTTAGCTACCTGACACATAGTGTTCAGATCCTGCCATGAGGACCAGAAAAAATGGATAATATGTGGAAGTTAACGCAGTTACCACTGGAGAATACCAGAAGTTGAACCAAGTGCATTTGGGAGAATGAGAAATGGACTATTGTTCATTCAAACTGAAGTAGAGAAAAACCTGGAAGAAGTCATTGGAAGTATGTTTTAAAAAAAGGACAGTTAAGAAAAAAATGAGAAGAGATTTGAGGAAGAAATTCACATAGGAGGAAATACTAATAGCTAATAAACATAAGAAAAGACATTCACCTACCAAAGACATAAGGGCAATCCATATTTAAATGGCACTTCATTTCATACCCATCAGTTAGTGCAAAGTAAAATACCTAAAAGTAAAACATTGATGAGGATGTGGAATCCCCTAGACTACTGGTGGGAATGTAAAATAATGCAATCACTTTGTAAAACAATTTTGCTGGCCTTATTATGCCCAATCCTGGTTATCCCTCCAGATCCACTCTCTTTCTTTGCCCAGCTTTTTCCCAATGAGGCTGACCTTACATCAAAAGGCTCCTTGGTCCTTTGGCTTCCAGTTGGGTTCAGTTGGAGACTGGAGGATGAGAGGGAAGTGAGTTTATGGTATTCATGTTCTTGCTCCTCTCACATGTATTTCTTGTACCCTATCCCTTAAACCACAGATCCTGTTGCAGAGCTCTTTCAACAGAGTTACATTTTTCAGATCCTTGTAAGTGCTTCCTCCCCTTGCTACTTCCAGTTTAAGAGTGGTGATAGCTTTCTGTTCTTGCTAATCCCAGAGCATTCCACTATTTCTTATGTCCCTAAACCTTGATGATGTATATTAGTTTTTATTAAGTTCTCCTTAAATTTTCCAGCTTGAATGTACCATCTGAGTTGCTAGGATCCCAAAGGATATCTCTGATAAAGCTGAGTAGGTGTATACCTATGATTCAGCAATAACAGTTATGAGGTATGTAGTTTTGAGATACTCTTGCACATTTGCTCCATCTGTTATCCACAAATGTTTATTGAAGCATTATTTGTAACAGTAAAAATAAAAAATAACCTAAGTGTCCAAAAATAAGATAATGCGATCAATACATTGAAGTATAATAACACAATGTAACATTACTCAGCAGTGAAAATGAAAAAAGTAGAGGCAAGGTACCAACATGGATAAAACTCAAAAATATAATTTCAAGTGAAAAAAGTAAGTTGTGGAAGCAAATGGACAGAAGGAAGCCACATATATAAAAATTAATACTTATATAATAACTTTTATTGTTTAAGGATACATACATATATATATAATAAGAATAAAAGTATACATGAGAATGATAAACTCAAAATTCAGGAAAGTGGTTATCTCTAGGGAAGAAGAATGGGATTGTGTAGGGATCCATAAAGGCCTTCAGTTCAGTTGAAATTGTAATGTTTTATTTTCTGAGATGGTAGAGGATGCATGAATTTTCATTATATCATTACCTTAAATGTTTTTATTGCCAGAAGTAGTTGATAATTTAAGAATACTTTCAAAGGGCAGGTAAAACCAATCTACAAATAAAGGAGCATGACCTCTGTTCAAAAGATATTTCAAATATGCCTTGAGCTGTTTTGTCCTTACTTTTGTTCCCATAGAAAATGTTATTCCAGTCCTCTAAAATCCTGCTGAATTATCTAAGGAAAAGGCCATCTGGTGATATGCTACATACCCTTTTGTAATATTTGTGCATTTGAGTGGAAATCCTTCATCTTTTAGCTACTTGTTCTGGACACTGGGAAGAACAAGCATGGATTTAAGTGAGAGCTCTGCTGTCAACTTCTTGCTTGAATCCAACTGGGAACGCTTTGAGTCTTGCATAAGACAAGATGCCAAGAGATCCTGATAAGGCAACTCCATGAGGACAAACATCCTTACTCCTCTCATCTTTCAGGATAATGCCCTGGCATTCATTACAGGATTATTATGGAGATAGCAGGAGAATTTGAAAAAATACACAATATGGAGAAGGGATATATCATCTACATAAACTTTATCCAAATTTATTCTTTAAGCTATCATTTTATCTCCTAAGACATTAAACAGGCTGCATGAGGTCTTTTAAGTTTGCCTAAGAAATGCAGGTCTTTCTCTCACCATGTTAAGAGATGCTGGGAAGGGATATAGTATCCTCCTGGTGGTAACAATTAGCATATTATATCACAAAGTAAAATGTTTATTCTTACTGGTAGCATTGGAATATAGACATATCTTGCCTGAGTTTGAGTCCCTACTCTGGTAATTACCAGCTGTAAGATCTTAATTAAGTTAGTGAATTTCTCTGTGCCTCAATTCCTTCCTTTGTCAAATGGAAAAATAAAAGCACGACGACATCATAGAATTGCTGTGAGGGTTATGTAAGCACTTAAAAGAGAATCTAAACATGCTATCATGTGACCCAGAAATTGCGCTCCCAGGCATTTATCCCAGAGAAGGGAAAAATAAGACCTATACACTAAGGTCTTACGGTCACACTGAAACCTATACACAAATGTTCATGGAAACTTTCTCCAAAATAGCCCCCATGGAAACCACTTTGTTTGCAAATGTATTTTTTGTTACTATTCAGGTAAGGTGAGGCCAACAGATAGGACATAACTGCCACTGAAAAGATAGCTTGTTACTCACAGTTCCCAAGAAGAGGGGGCACGCCACGCCACGCAGGTATGCCCCTGCAGCCGCAGAACCAGAGAGTACTGCAGAGGGTTCTCCTCCACCCAGGAGAACATCCCGATGGTGAGGTCCGTCCATGGCCCCATAAGCCTGGAGGTCCCCAGCTGCCCAAGGCCTCCTGAGTGGGCTCGTACTGCGCATGCACATGCTATGCGCTGCGCGTTCAACGTAGCCAGGCATCTGGAAGAGCTCAAAGGTGGTGAGAGGCAGGATCACTGAGACGGGCTCTTGGGGAACCTGGGCGTCTAATTCCAAGCTGGAACCTAACCAGTGCAGTCTATTCCTCCCAAAAGTTTCCCCTGGCAGATCCAGGGGAAACTTGAAAATCTTGGCACAGCTGGGTGGGGCGGAGCTCTCCTCCAATAAGAGGTACCCGGGAGGCCTGCTTGCTGAAGGTCCTGGCTGCTGGGTCAGGTGCGGGAGAGTGAACTGTGCGTCCGGGTTCCTCACAGCCCTCTGGAACAAGGGGGAATATAGGCCAGCCTGGACCTTGTACCCCGACAGGACCTGAGTCAGAAGAGGCCAGGTCACCATTGCAGGCTCTTGGGTGAAACGAAGCATCTGCAAATGCGCAGGACGGCACCGTTCTGAACAAAGGCTGCTAGTCACCTTAAAGCGAGATACCGCGAGAACTCTGAAGCCTCGCTCGGTGAGGCCAGAATGTCTTGGAACGAGAGACACGTGGGAGCCGTGGTTCCTGTACAGGCCCCAGTTCCCATCAGTAGCACGAACAAGTGGGAACTGCCTGTCGCCACCTGTGTAGCAACAGTAACTCATCACATTTCAGCCGGTGGGGATGCTCCACACGGGAACGTATCCAGGTGGTTCATCTGAGCCGTGGACCCACAGGCCTGAAGGGCACTAGCTGACCAAGCCCTGCTGAATGGGTGCGTATTGGCAGGCATGTGCCATGGGGTTCAGGGTGGCCAGGGATGTGGAACAGTTGAAGGATCCTGAGAGGCAGGATGGCTGGCTCAGGTTCCCGGGGTTTGTGAGGAGGCAGAGGGCGTGGGAGGAATATATGAACAAGTGTCTTTGTTGTGCTTTCTGCAAGAACGAACAGGAGAGGCAGGGCAAACAGGTTTAGGATTTGAATAATTTCAGCAGGCTCTGGGATATAGGGGCTGTCCTGAGTTGTCTGGTACGTGGATCTGAGGTGATTAGGGCAGAAGAAACATTGGCTTGGAGTATAAGAACCTGATAGAGAAAGTATGCACGTGGGGGTAGGGCAGGTGGATGTTTGCTCTCTCTAGGAATTAGCTAGCCCTGAGGGTTGGGGGCCGTTTCCCAGGGTCAGTAGGGCCCCAGATGTCAAAACGTCATAATAAAAAGACATGCTTAATACAAATTCAGATGGTTAAACAAACTGCGGTAAACCTATGCCGTGGAATTCGTCTTGACAATCAAAAGAAATGAACTATTGATGCATGAAGAGCTTGGATACATCTCGCTTGAGACGTGGGCTAGAGTGGTGGTGGTGGTGGTGGTGATGGTGTGTGTGTGGCTATAAAAAGGGCAACACAGGAAGTCTTGTGGTGAAGAAAAGGTACTGTTCCTTGACTTGTATGAATGCCAGTATCCCAGTTGTGACATTGTACTATAGTTTTGCAGGAGGTTACCATTGTGGAGAACTGGGTAATGGGTGATAGGATCTCTCTATTATTTCTTACCACTGCATGTGAATCTACAATGATCTCAAAATAAGAAGTAATTAAAAATCAAAGCCCTGGCAGAGTTCAAGCTTATCAAATATTAGTTATTTTAAATATTATTTGCTCTGTGACACTAACAAATTTGTTATTGAGGGGCTGGCCCGGTGGTGTAGTGGTTAAGTTTGTGTGCTCTGCTTTGGCGGCCACAGGGTTCCTCCGTTGGGATCCTGGATGTGGACCTACACACTGCTCATCTCGCCATGCTGTGGCGGCATCTCACACAGGAAGAGTTACAACTAGGATGTACAACTATGTACTAGAGCTTTGGGGAGAAGAAGAGGAAATTGTTATTGACTGCATTAGAGTTGATTGATTCATTAATTCAGACATTAATTCAACAATATTTGCTGATGCTTGCGCATTTAAGGTCTCATAGAATAGTGTTATAATAACGTGAATCCTGCTTATTGTAATAGGAAGCATAGTGAAATAGTTTAAAGCCAGGTTTAGAGCCAGGAACACTTGTATTGAATCTCCTCAATTCCTATGTACATTTTCTCAAACAAGTTGCTTAACTTATTTATTTCTGTTGTTTTGTCAATGAAATAAATGATGATGAAATTAAATTCTCTTCTTAGTATTGTTTTGAAGTTTAAATGAGATAATATATTACTGTAATCTTTTAATAAATATCAATTTTGCACCTACTATTTGTCTCTGTACAGGATACTGGGGATCCAACAGTGCTTAAGAAAATTATGTCATTCTTCATGAAGTTTATTGTCTTGTGGGGTCTTTGAACACTCAGAGAATTGCTAAGGAGTTGAATGCTTTCGTTGCAAGCTTGTGGGCTTTTCCCTTGGACTCTAAAAATAACTACACATCTCTGTTTTGAGACAAATACAAGGTCTTAATGTTTTCTGAGATGCATGCTGTATAACGTTTTCTCTGTATATTACTAAAAATGTGTAGGTAAATTAAAGTGTATGCGGCCATTGTAATTTCATTAATGCTTTATCTTCATGTATATTTGATCTTTGATGGACAGCAGATACTATGTAATCACTTACTCAGAAAGTGATCAACAAATAATACATGCAAAAGAGACAAAGAGAGATAGACAATATTATATGGGGATAGAAATGATTTCTTTCGGAGAAAGCTTTTTGAAGGAGGTGGCATTTGAGCTGGACCTTAAAAGAATAGGTAATATTCTAAGCATCATTCAGATCACATCTAATTGAAAAAATTTAGCACATATCATATACTCAAAATAGAGGGCTTTATGCATTAAAAAAAAGAGTTTTGCTGTCCTTAAAGATAAATGAATTTGAAATGAATGGAGAAAATTGAATAACATTCTTCATACTTTCACTTGTTATACCTGTAGCTGGTACCCTAAAAATCTGTGTGCAGTGTTGGCTTCTGAGGGTAGGAGATATTATTACATTCAGCTGGCTTGAGTTCTCTAAGTCTTTGATAGAAATATACTGAAAGAATACAATAATTCTCTCGGAACACATTGTATGAAGTATCTTACTGCTCAGTGATGGTGCCATGGTCTTTAAGGTTGAGGCTGCAATCACTCATGTCAGCCACTCTATTTTACTCAGCAGTATTTCCCAGAAAACAGCAGTTCAAACAATCAGTGCTTAGCTTTGTCCTTTAGAAGGTTCAAGGCTGATTGTATCTTTTTTTTCGTCAGGAAGATTGGTCTTGAGCTAACATCTTTTGCCAATCTTCCTCTTTTTGCTTGAGGAAGATTGTTGCCAAGCCAACATCTGTGCCAATCTTTCTCTGTTTTATGTGGGATGCCGTCACAGTGTGGCTTGACGAGTGGTGCCAGGTCCGTGCCCAGGATCCAAATTCCTTAACCCCAGGCCACTGAAGTGGAGCAGGCAAACCCAACACTATGCCACTGGGCCAGCCGCAAGGCTGAGTGTATCTTTACTCTGAAGAAATCGTTATAACTGTTAACTTCCTAAAAGAAAGCTTCACAATTTGTGTAAAGAATTATGCAAAGTGATTGCAAGGAATTTTAATTGTTAGTTCTGGAAGGTAGCTGTAAGTTTCTTCTAGAGGATTAATGCTCTACAGTTACTGTACATTAGCTGTACAGTTAACATTACCTGGCATCTGAGTTCTTCCTTGTTCAAAACAAGAATGATTTGATAGTATGTTTAAAAGTTCTATTTCCACCAAAATCTTTAGTTTCCTCTTATACATCATTTATATTTGTAGAGTATTTATTGAATGTCTTCTTGTGTCTATCCAAAGTTATAATGCAGTTTCTAGCAAGTTGAAAACCAAGGCTGCCCTTAAGATTCTCAACTCACTGAATCCAAAAAGAGATGTGTCACAGAGGGAATTTAGGAACCTAGAGGGGAGGGAAGGATTTGAGGATTTGACAATAGATGAGTTCCCCTGAAGGGATGACCACCACCCAATTTAACAGCTCAATTACCCGTTCCGCATGTGGCTGGGCCTTCTGGAGTTTCTGATAAAGATGATGAGAAATGATTATCTTCAACTTAGCTGTAATACAAACTCTATTAACTATCAGATGCAAAACACAGAAGTCCTTTGAATCAACCATTTTTTTTCTCACTTGGTGTATGATTTGCTTGAGTCGTTTTTTAATTAAACTTCTACTCCAAAAAAAGACATTTCTTCTTCTTGGAAAATATTTTTGGGAACAGTTTTTGTCTCTGGGAGAAAGGTGATGTGCTAAGTTTTTGTATTCAGTCAGTTACTTAAAAATAGAAGATGAATATCTGTTTTGTTAGCAGATATCTATTTAAAGCTACTGAGTTAGAAAACATCTATCAAAATTATATATATAATTATGGTATTGTGTATACTTGCTATCTGTTGTTACAATGATTTGTTTCTGTTTTTTAAATTAATTTAATTGACATCTAGAGGTAATTTAAAAACACACGTTATTTAGAAAATGTTCTATATAATTATTAGGAGGTATATTATTACAATACACAAAATAGGTGTCTTGAAATATGACAATATTATTTAGAGATTGTTTTACTCAAACCTTTATTTAAATGTCTTTAGTCCAAAGAAAGAACTAGAAAACTAATCACACTGAGACTAAATTGGACATCTGGAGCTTGTGGAATGCTGAGGACAGAGTTAAGGTTAAGAACATGAAATTTGTTTTCTATCACTCATGTTCATTGCTATTCTATTATTTAAAATGTTTCTGTTTCATCTGCATTCTGCTTACCTGACACTGGCAGGAAGGGTTTTCCATCCATATGTAAGTGAACCCCTACACATGACAAAGTGTGACAAGAGAATGCACAAAGCCTCCTTCAAATTATACAAACATCTTTTCTCCTTATTTGAAAGAAAAAGAGAATCATCTCCATATTAAGTCTGAAATACCACAAAGTTCCATCTTACCTTCAAAAGTTCTGTCTTACCTTTAAATCAGACTTTTAAAACATCAGCATCATCGTCATGATAAATACTTTATATGTGCTGGCAAATGGTTGCTTTAAATATATTATTATTATTTTTGCTGAGAAAGATTCTCCCTGAGCTAACATCTGTTGCCAATCTTCCTCTTTTTGTTTGTGAGCCACTGCCACAGCATGGTCACTGACAGATGAGTGTTGCATGTCCGTGCCTGTGAACTGAACACAGGCTGCTGAAGTGGAGAGCGCTGAACTTAGCCACTAAACCACCGGGGCTGGCCTATATTATTTTTAACTATTAAAAAAACCCAAGACCTTCACTCTGAGGTAGATATTTTTTTAATGCATGTGTTAGAAGTGAAGAAACTGAGACTAAGAGAATTTAAGTAATTTGCACAAAATCACAACATGCTCAGTAATAAAGATTTGAACCTAAAGCCCACACCCTGCCCATCAATTCTGTTGCCTCTCCTGTTGGAGTCTTTGGAAAAATTGTAGAACCCTTTCCATTTTCTCAAAT
Source organism: Equus quagga (assembly GCF_021613505.1). NCBI lineage: Eukaryota > Metazoa > Chordata > Mammalia > Perissodactyla > Equidae > Equus > Equus quagga. The sequence goes on from NC_060272.1 coordinate 98,054,460, forward strand.
CTGAACCTAAATACATCTCACAGCTTCATTGTCACACTATAGATGAAATGGCTCTCACACACAGAAGGATGACATAGCTGCTACCCAGCCAGGTAGCGTCTGATTGCCGCCTGTTTGGTTCAGGCAAAGGATGGAAAGGTTGGAATGGCTGGACTCCTAGAAACCTGAGCCCCCTTTCTGATCTGCAGTCCTATTGTTTCAGATCATTTACATTCCTGGAGCACTTCAGGACTCACCGCAGCCAACTGCCAGGCCTCCGCTGTGGGAATCTTCTTGGTATGCAGGCAGAGACAAGCCCCTTGAAGATGGCTGCTGCCCCAGGTAGGAAGTTGACCCAAGTGAGTTCCTTGACTCTTGAGAGATGAGCTGAGTAATAAGAGGAAAGAGTGTTCTGAGACTTGAAACAGAGGAAGGAGAAAGTGAGTAAAATTGGGTTGAAATGGAAATCTGATGTTCATTTGAATTTGTTCCAGTTATGCTTGGAATGCCTGATGCATTTGAATTTTTAAGTTTAGAACAGTATTATGTGAAAATGCCTCGATAATTCCAGAAAAGAATATGTCTAAGGGGAATGAGGAAGGAAAGGTGTCTTTTATTACTTTCAGCTTTTCCTTAAATCCATTTAATTATAACAGCAGCTTACATCTTTAATAGCTTTTCAGGGTACTTTGTGATATATAACTTTATTTTATTCTCACGATGGGTCTTCATTGTAGGCAACACAACTAGTATTTTCTCCATTTTGTGGATAAGAAAACTGAGAGGCAGAAAGATTATATAAATCTATTATTACTATTATTACTGGTGCTGAGTCAGCTAAACAATAAAGTTGGTTATTTTTAAAAAGTATATCTCTGCCTGTCTATGTCTGTCTATGACTATGCCATATCATTTTATCTTACCCTTAAACATATAAATGTACATCTTGACATGGGCTAAGGTCTTTTATTTGCATGTATATTCAATGATTCAAGTTCCCTATGATTTGTTTTTCTTATATAAATCACGCCCATATTGAATCATCTATAATTTCCAGGGTTTTTGGTGGGGGTTTTGGTGTTAAGCACTTAAAAACATTTTTCACAGCAATGATTGCAGCCTCCTTCTATATTTTTATAGTTGTTTTATGAATATTTTATTGTTATCAAATCTGGCATCTTTCTTTTTGCAGCAACTTACCTTTGTTATCTTACTAAAACCTTCAATGGCATTTTCACGGTGATACACTGTATTTTCAGATCCACAGCCTATTGGTATATGAACATTTAATGAAGTTGTGTAATTATAACAAGTGCAGTGGATATACACAGGTTTGGGAACAAACACAACTGATTCATGTCAAACATACAACAAGTTGGGACAAAAGCATGTAGGGGCTCTTGCTACTAACAGCAGGTGCTAGCTGCAAGCATTCAGTGGCCCAAAGGATACAGATTTTTTTAGAGATGGAAAGACGAGCCTCAAATTATTTTGATTATAAGTAGTTAAGTTGCGATAAGAGCAATTGAGAAGAAATAATCTTGAATATAGGCAAAGATTTAGCTAAAGTCTATTCATCATCACATCTACTTATTCAACCCATATTTGTTAAGACTCATTTTGTGTCAGATACACAATTCTAGGGGCTGCGGACACTCTACTCTTCTGAAATAGAGACCATAGTTGGGGAAGAAGGACATTAAAACAATTTAAATGTGTAAAATGGTGAAAAGTCTGTGGACAAGATACAGTGGGGTTTGAGATAGAGACTGTGATTTTAAGGCCTCACAGAGAAGTTGCTATCTCAGTAAAGATTTGAAAGAGGGGGAGAGGGTGAATATGCTTTACTGGTGCTAACACAAACCAAATACAATGGAGTTCAGAGGAGCCAGTTTTTATTTAGATAAGACTGGGGATGGGTAGACCAGCTCAGGGAACAAGTACAAAGGTCCTGAGGTGGAAGAGCTGGTCTATTTGAGAGATAACAAGGAGACCAGTGTATGTGAAGCAGGGTAGGAGAGGAGGAAAATCATAATTTGGACCAGAAAAATAATGAGGGGGAGAGTAGGAGTGCTGTTGCAAATAGAGTCATCTAGTTTCTTATTAGACTTTGGCTTTTACTCTGAGCAAAGGAGGAAGACATTGGAGGGTGTGAGTAGATGGGAGACATACTCTGACAGGTGACAGCATTCCCTGTGTACTCAGTTGAGAACATCCTAAAGAAGCCCAAGAGTGAAAACAGGCAGACCAGTTAGAAGATTATTGCAATAGTCTGTGTCAGAGACCATGGTAACATCTACGATTTCAAGCAATGGAATTAGCAGTGGAGGTGGAAAATTATTTATCTTATTATTAAAAGCAAGCCAATAGGCCCAAAATGGAGTTGTTCATGCTAAGCCCCATATCATCAAACCAAGACTTAATTACAGTTTCACCTTGCCCAGAAATGAATCTTAACCAATCGGGAATCACCTGATCAGCACTAGTTAGGGCATCTGCCTGATAGACCCATCAACCCCTAAAGGAGAGTAACCTTGCAATAACCAATCTGCTTTTTCGTCTAGTACAACTTCCTTGTTCGCGCTCCCTTCTGCCTATGAAAGTCTCATTTTGTACAGCTCCTTGGACTTCTTTCTATCTGCTAGATAGGATGCTGCCCAATTCGTGAATCGTTGAATAAAGCCAATAAAATCTTTAGAATCTACTCAGTTGAATTCTATTTTTTAACATTATCAAAAAAGTTTAAAGATAGCAGGAATGATGAAGACAAAAAAATGAAAAACAATCAAAATATTTAACAGTAGAAGATTATCTAAATTATGTTGTGTCCATATAATGAATATTATATAAAATGTATGTAGTATGTAGGAAAAGTCACAAGCACATATTCAGTCATGGTATTTGGTAGTGTTAAGTAAATGTGGAAGGTTATAAAATAGCAAATTGTATTTTCACAAATGCAAAATATGAATCTATGTTATTTGTACATATAAAGCCAAAAGAAACAGGAAGCATATACAATAGACACATGGATTCTGGATGTTTTTAAATGGTCTTATTTTTGCTTCTCTGCATTTAAAATTTTTTTCTACCATGAACATGCTAGAGATATCAGCTCATTAATTTTTCTGTTCAATCAATATATATTTTTGAGTAGGGACTATCTTTAAAATTCTACTCTTGGCTTCGAAAAAGATTCAAAAATGAGTGAGACACAATTCTTGTTATCAGTCTTCAGCATTTTATAGGTGGAGAGAAAAAAATATACCAGTGCATATACCAATATATCAAAAGATTATACCAATGCAACTAGAGAAGCACAAACAAAATGCTATGAGGGACTTTGAGTTGACAAATATTTAGCACTGGAATTGGGCTATGAAATATCAGGGAGGTGTCTTGACAGTTTGTGGAACAGCATTCTCAGCTGAGGGAACAGAATTAGCAGAAATATAGAGGCAGGGATGCATACACCATGTTTGAGAAAATGTTATGTAGTATGGCTAAAGTGTAGAGGAAGTATACAATTATAGTATAAGGAAGTGTATATATATATATATGTATATAAGTATAATATAGTATAAGGAAGTATGTAAGTATAGTAGAATAGATTCAGACATGAAAAATGGCAGACCAGTGTAATAGAAAATTGTTGGTTATTGAAGAGGGATATGTGCTTGCTATGTTTATAGATGGAATGCACTTGCATCAAATATACTTAACCTCTACGAATCTATATTCATATATTAGCTAAAATCTTTATTCAGTTTACTTGGATTATTAACTTTAGACTTGTGCCACAAAAATGATATTTAGTGAAAAAAAAATGGAACTTTATGACCCCCCCTCCCTTCCAGAAATAGAGTTATTTTGAGCTCTACTAATACAAACATATTGTAAATATCTATTCATGGATTGAAGATTTTCCTCTAGGTCCTCCTGTACTGAATTTCTTCTAAGTAGCTCATGGAAGAATCTGGTTCATTATATGTGAAGTTTATTTGGAAGAATGAAAAGAATTGTTGCCCTCCAGAAGAACTGGTTAGTGACATCTGTGGAGAGGTGCTGGACGTCTTCTTGAGATTCCTCCTGACCTAGGGCTATGGAGTGGGGCCAAAGCCAGCACTATGGTTGCCCTTTGTCACATTGTTGCAGTTTGTAAGTTTGCATTAGTCAATAGCACTTGGAGGGTCTGATTACTTACTTGTGAACATTTGCTCTTGGCTGTAAACTGGTAAATAAACAAAGGCTCTGCATGAGAGAGCAATGACATTTTGGTAATTCTGAGGGAAAAAAAGTCGATTTGAGCACTTGATTATAAAGAGAGGAAACCAAGATGTTACATTTTGCAGCCGTTTGTCCCCCCCATTTGTAACTGACAGATTGGATTTCACACATGGAAACTGGAAGACGACTTGTCTTTAAAAACGGTCTAATTACATTTGGAACTTAAGGGAAATAGAAGATTCCAGGATATTTTTGTTTTGAATTTGAAATTGGGGACAGTGCATGCACAGTTGTTTGTTTTCACACTTTATGGGAATGAATCACACCATGTCGACCGTGAGATTTAATTATGTATTTAGCAGAGAAGCTGGAGATGTGCCAGTGCAATAGCTAAGCTGCTGGAATAGCCTGTGCACAGCCCCTTCCAGTTTCTAGACACTGCAAACCTTTCCTAATAGCATGTTTAACATGGGAGATGGAATAGTGTTGATGAGATGCATCAAGTCTCAGCGGAATGCTTCTGCGAGGAAACAAAATGTTGATGTTAAAAGAAGGACATTTTTATAATGGGGAGCAAAGCTGCTGAACCTCTAGGCATAGGGTCTAACTTTAATTGAAGCAATTTGAGCAAAATGTGTCATCTCTTCCTGTTCCCATTGTTCTTTTTGTCTCCAAGTGGCTGCATGAAATCTCTTCATCCTAAACCTTCACACGCATGTAGAACTTGTTGCAATATTTAGAGCTTGGAGACCAAGGAGTGAAATGATACTTGAATTTTTTTATTTAAAAATTTACCGTTCTTTTAATGAGTCTTCTTCCATACTCAATTCAGAACTGGATTGGCTGAGGAAATTCTTAGATTAATTCTTAGATTAATATATGTTCAAAGATTTTTTTTCTGATAACAGCTAACTAAATAGGTCTACATATTTATGAAGGATTCATGAAGGACACTTACATAAACTAAAAGGGAATAGGCAAGACTGATATGATTTTACCATAAAATGTATTTCTTTCTTAAATGTGTCTGTCCAGTATTTTTATTCTAAGGTTCTTGAAAGTAGCTGGGACAAACCCAGAGTTGCTTTTTTTTCTTAATGTGTCAAAAGTCTAACAGAAGTCATACATTTGCTAGCATGTGAGAGCTGTAAGGCTAATTAAATATTTTTTTTCTTATTTTATATAATTGTATCATCCTGGTCCATTGACTGCAGATGATAATTTAGAGTTTCATTGTCCATGGAAGAAAATAATAAAAAACAAATTTTTCATGGTAAAAAAGTCTGTGATCCAAGGATGTAACTCTAACATTTATATTCTTATGATTATTTTTGTCTGCATTTTTCCTTGTCCCTACGTGGGGATGGGAATTCTACACAAAAGCAACATAATGACTTTGGGCATAGAATGGGAAATGGAGAATGCTAACTCCTTTTAGTTTATAGTAAATTCTATCTGGAAACAATATTTGATCTTTTGATCCTTGGTCCCTCTGTCTATAGCTATTGAATTCATTCTCCTTTAATCTAGGTTATTGTTTGTGGAGGTTGTTGGAATTTGGTCTCAGTGACTCTTCTGATAGGCAATGATACAATATTTTTTCAATAAGGTGAGTGATAAAACATGTGTTTTAGGTAACTTCCGGTGAATAGAGTAGAACTGTTTGTGATTAGGAATGATGCTTTCTTTGTATTGGTGATGTTAGATGGCACCTTCGAGATTGCAATTGCTGAAGCAGAGCTGTGACTTGATTGGTTAAATTATATAAGTGGGACCCCTGCTGATTCTGGACTATGAAAAAGTCATTCAAAGATGAGTTTTGGAAAAACTCAAAGATGAGTTTTGGAAAATATTCAAAATTAGTTAAAAAAAAAAAAAAAAAGGAACCAAGAAAGTCATTTGTGACCACGGATAGAATTATGCCTCCATGGTTGACATGTAAGGCATCGGCGCTCAGCTGGGAAGGCCCTTCAAAGAATGCCCTGCCTCAGCTAAAGCACACTGACTTGTCTAAGGTCATACCCCTTCCAGGGCTGGACGTGAGTTGGGTATGGGAAGAGGATGCTTATAAAGACCTGGCCTCTCATCCCAACTTGAGACAGCTCCCGAATTAATTCTGTCTGCAGAACTTCTCATGAATTCAGCTGAGGCTTTCATTGAGACCACATCCCAGCCCAGCTTCTCCCTCTGCTCAGCCCTGCCTCTTTTTTCCCTTTACAGGTGTAGATCACAAAGCATCCCCCAACAGCCTCCTGCACACTAATCTCTTCTGATTCCGTTTCCCAGGAAACCTAACCTGCGACAGCCTCGGTGTGTACAAATGAAAGGGCTAATCCTGGCTGTTTTTATGTTCCAGGTATACAGCCTGGGGCCGACAGCACAGACTGGCTCTGGAGGTGCAGGAGCCTGCCTACCTTCTTATACCCAGTCTGGGTTGTCTGACTCTGTCTAGCCATATTTCCTAGCCTCTACAGTCATAAGAAATCCTAAGACATTCATGTATTCTATGCTAACTACCTTGAAGAGTGAATTGTATATTTAGATCCAAAGCATGTGAGATGATTTCAAGTGAACTTAAGCCGTGACCAACACCTAACAGCATTATCATGGTCTTTCCGGCTAAGTGCCATACTTTGAGTATCTGAGTTCACACATAAATAATGTTACACACCTTATTCTGTTTTCCAGAAGATGTTTCTTTGGATCCCAGATGTTCAAAGCATCATCATGTTAGGAGCCAGGAAATGTTTTGTCATTTCTGTTATGTGTGAAGAATAATATTTAAAATATTTCCCTGAATTTGTTATTTTCTGTCTTGCTTTGCAATTTCTATCATTTGTAAACTCAAGTAGGTTTTTCTCTGTATGTTTTTGGTGTGCCTGATTAAACCTGTTATTGTGGTTTTATTTTGACACTCTTGGTGTTAATTTTCAGGAAACACCTGTCTAAAGAACAACATAGAGCTCATCCTACAGGAGTGAGCCAGCCATCTCTGCCAGGCATAGTGGAGTTCTAACATCTGTGTGTTCAGGCCAAATGGTGTCTGAACCAGTTTGATTTAATTTACTTATCATTCATGTTGGAGGGAATTTACAATATAAAAATATGTTCACAAAGAGATCATTTCTGCCAAACTGAAAACAATTTCAAATTATCCCTGGATGTGTAAATATTGAATATCGAGTCAGAACTCCCTCTCAGTTTGGCAATTCCCCCATTATACCTTTAGATCACTAACCCAGAACTTGGTTAACCATGGCTCTGGCTAGTAAGTAATATCTGCATAATTTAAAAAAGTTAATCCACCTCTTCAAATATCTTTTCCTAATTGGCTGTGATTTGGAGAAAATGAGCTTTTATCTCTGGAAATGATCCATCTTCATAAGTGCTCTTTCGCTATTTTCTTGGTATTTATAGATACATTTTCACCTTCAAATTAAAAAATGGTAATTGGTAGAAGGAATGACTCTCAATATACACACACAAGTGTCCACACAATGTTCTGTGTCTTTATTTTGCAGTGAGTGAACTAAAAGCCAAATTCTAAGGACCTTTCCTGCTGTGATGTTGGGAAGCTTGGGGTGTCTCTCTATTCCCTGAATTGGGACTTGAATCTGGGGCCTTTCACAGAGATAAAGTATTAGAAAGGAGGGCCCCTGCCTGTCATCATGAGATATCTGTGTTATGGACTGAATGTGTGTGTCCCCCCACCCCCCAAATTTGTGTGTTGAAACCCTAACCCCCATTGTGATGGTATTTGGAGGTGGGGCATTTTGGAGGTTATTGGGTTCAGATGAGGTCATGAGGGTGGGAACTCTGTGATGGATACTGTATCTTTATAAAAAGAGGGTGAGGGATGAGACATGTCTCTTTCTCTGCCCTGTGAAGCCCAGCAAGAAGGTGGTGTCTGCAAGCCAGGAAGAGAATCTCTCACCAGGAACTAACTCTGATGGCACCTTAATCTTGGACTTCTCAGCCTCCAGGACTGTGGGAAATAACTGTCTGTGGTTTAAGCTGCTCAGTCTGTGGTATTTTGTTATAGCAGCTTGGGTTGACTGACACGGTCTATCTACATTGATGACTGCTGAGATGTTCCTTGCTCCTGTCCACATGGCCTTTTCAGTCCTGGTACTTTTTTACTCTTTCTGGCCGTGCTTGTGACCTGGAGATCTCTCCCAGCTCTCTGTGGTCCTACCTATTTGAAATGTCATGCAGCACCTTTCTCGAATCTTGTTACCTCTTTATGAGTAGCACACAGGTTCTCTTTTTCTTGAGACCCATATGCTTATTCTCCTTCTACTGGACTCCCTGTCTCCATTCCTAGTACGTTAAAGGTGCTTAAATGGCATATGCATCTGAGGGGAAAAGTTCAGACAGACTTGTAGGTAGGCAATTTCTATATCTGCAATGCCTCAAGATCTAGAAATCCTATAATTTCCTCAAGAACAAGTTACTTGCTTTAATAAGTAGTTATAATAATAATAATAATACAACTAGGGGAAAGGACCACATCAATTTTAATATCCCAAAATATTTTTCAACCACAAATCTTAGCCGCTATTTATTCACAAGCTTTTTTATTTTAGACAGGTAAATAAAGGAGGATGCAGAGTGCCTTGCGCAGCATTGCTCACCAGCCAGCAGAGGGAGCTTCTGAAGTTTCAGTGTGGGTGTAGCAGTCGTGGGTACCAATGATTAAAGATGGTTTGTCTCAGCAATAACCAGATACGTGGATGCTCAGCGATGGGCAATCAAAGGTCTTTCTCTTAACGCCTAGGTTTAAACCCTTACTGGCAGTGAGATCTAGGCATGCCACTTAGCCTCTCTGTCCTTTATTTTCCTAATCTGTAAAATGGGCAGACAATTTTTAAAGTACTTACAACAGTTTCTGACACACATTGTTACTTAAGTGATTGTTCATGACAGTGATTGTTGAAGAAAATACTAGGACTTTTGGAAATGTGGGTCACTTTCTTGTCTCCTACCCCTGGCAGGAAGGAAAGAATAATAAAGAGGAGAAATATTGAATTGACAGAATATTTATCTAGATGGAATGGAATTAAAACCAGAAGAAACTAAATTTACTTTGAATTGGTGAGATTAAGTTTCCTGACATCAGAGGAAATGGGTGTCTATAAATCCATTTTTCACAAGTGGGTCAAAGTGTCTATAAATTCATATCTTGCTATGATAATTAGATAATTACCTTTTAAAAATAACATGTGGTTTATAATGCATCAGACACAAATGCAGGATTTATTGGCAAGAACTAATTGATTCTAATTAGTTTAATACCTAATTTGGTTTTATGTTTGTCTCTATGTTTTACCTCCAAATTGAAGATCCTTTACCTTAACAGCTAATACAGCATAATCTGTTAAACATTTCTGGAAAAAGAAATATATCATTCCCTTTGAAAATTATTCATTCCAATCATAAAATGCCGCAGGCTTTCTCCTCCCCCACCTCACCCTGCCCCCGTTCAGAATTCTATGGGGAGAGAAATGGAAGGGAGATGAGAGTCCTTTAAGACTTCTCCCTTTAAGAAATGAGACTCTCTTTTCCCTAATTTAATTAAAATAAACATGACTTGAGAAAGAACAAGAAATACCTGCAGGTTTCATTCTAGTTTCTCTCCATCTGTTAGACCCATATTTTCTGAAATGACCTAGCAGCTGTGCTGCAAAGACACCCTACACTAATGTTCTCTTTTATGCATGTATAAGACTCGAGCTTTAGTAAATATTTCAGTATTTTATTTATATCAGATACAGTCACCTTTTAAAAATGCCAGTGAAAGCTCTCTGCTTTCATTTAAAGGTGGCACTTCGGCAATTCCAGTGACTCCTCTAACTCTGTTGTTGACCTATGAGAAGATTTGTGAGAGTCTTCTGGTTTAGAACTAAAAATCAAATCAAATCGTACTAGGAGAATCACTTTTCAGGGACTCAGAGTGGGCCATGGTCTGCTACGCTGACTGGAGGCGAGCATGTATTTTGTATGTTCTCAACAAAATGGATCACAGGATTATAAGGCAAAGCAAAAGTAACTTGATGATGATACCTGGACACAAAGTGGTACGTTATTCATTCATTCAGTCATTCAGCTATTTACTGAGCAGCTATTATGCTAAGCACTATTGGAGGAGCAAGGGGCACTTATTTAGATGCAGATCTTGCTCTCAAGTGCATTAATGCTTAAAGAATCCCTTAATAAGGATGATGTAATGTGTTTCACCTGAGAGGAAGGAGCCAGAGGATTACTTCTTAAAGAGAGTGAGAGGGGAGCATGTGTGATTCTCCAAGCCTTCATGGAAGAGTCAACTTTTAAATCTGAGCCTTGATGGACAGATAGAATTTTATAGTGTGTTTATAAAATACATATATTTTAGGGGGAAGGAATGGCATAGGAGCATTCAAAGGAGGCAGGAAGGTAGAGGGCCTGCGCAGGGAGAGTGAGTGGTGCAAATGAAGTGAAAGATGATTAAATAATAATATTCATTACAGTGATATTAGTTTATCAAGGAGTTTTCACATTCAAGAGTGATCCTTAAAACTTTTCTGGGAGTATACTAATAGCCAGGAGGAACTTGGTAGTATAGCCTGAGATAGCCAGCAGCAGGATTTAAATTTATTTGAAGCCTGACCTTTTATCCTAATAATTCATGCAAAGTTTGCGTTTTATTCCATAATACATTTGTTTTAATATGAAAAAGGTCTTAAATTGTTTTCAGGAAGATGCCACTATCTTGTGACTGCACATACCCCTTGGCATAGTGAATATCTCATAGCCCTGAAGGTATGAGTCCTGAGTTTGAGAGGCATGGGCACAAACTTGCTCAGATACGAGCTGCAGAAAAGAAAAATAGAAAGGAAGATTAAAGCCACACTGTGGTCAGCCTTGAGTAAGCAGTTCTAGGCTAAAGCACTTGGAAGGAATTCTTTAGGGAATGGGGGAATTACAGGAAGTTTTAAAGCAGGACAGTCACAACACTTGAGCTTACTTTGGACAAGCAGGATTGACTTGGTAGCAATATTTAAGATAGACTGGAGGGGAGAAAAAAGGAAAGAGGGAGGCCACTTAGTAGCTCCCAGTGAAATTCAGGGTAGTGGCAGAGATAAGGGAACAGAATAGAAGAAAGTCAGCATAGACCCTGAACAGATGGAACTTGAAAATTGATTGGATGTTGGTGGACAATGGTGAGAGAGGAACATAGGATTTTATTGACTCTGGGTGACTGTGAATTGGGTAACCCAAAGGTCTGTTAAAAGACATAGGAAATGTAAGGAACAGAGGAACAAATTTGAAGGTGAAAGGTGATAAGTTCCGCTTGAATTTGGGGCAGCTAAGAGTCATTCTAGCAACCTGTATCATAGAAGCATGGACAAATTTTTAAAATCTCCATGTATCTTATTAAGTATGCATGCATTTCCAATAAAATCTTAGAAGTATTTAATAGTGATATATCAGCATTTCAAACATTTATGTAGTTTTTATCACATTTTTATTACCAGTAAAATGGTAACTTAATTCAGATTTATTTCAATATTAGTGGTTTTGGGTCACTGGGAACAAAATAAACTTTAAATTCTAATAAGTACTTTTTTGGTACAGAGAAGCATGATAAGAAATCAATAAAACGCTTTCAAGGATAAAATATATTTTATTAGAATAAAATTATATGAGAGAAGCAAAATGAATATATGAGTTCAAGAAGAAAAGGAAAAGGTAAAGTTTCAAATGGTAAAGAGTAGCTTGTTCATGTAGATTTAAAGCAGATGATGGGGTATATCAAATCATTACGTATGTAGTTTCCACTGGATACGTTAGAAAGTGATGAGAGCTTTATTTTGAAGTTTCAATATTTACAACTGCTGGAAATTGCATGCTTTTCAGTTATTTAAATTTATAATGAAGAATTTCACCTATCAACTTGGAAAAGGTAGAAGTGGTACATAGATATTCAAAATTATTTAAGGGAATATATGAGCACCCCAACATTTGAAGAACACTGCTCTGGCATATTTTGGAAAATGGTAAGTTTGCCTCACAGTTGTTCTGGAATCATCTCTTGAAATGCTGCTCTTCGGAACTTGTGTTTCTTTCTGCTGTTCTTCACTGTGCTTAGATAATGTCTCACTGTGTGTCTGGAGTCAGCATGGAGCTTGTGGCTGGCAATCTCCTGGATGCAGTCTTGCTAACCCCAGAAAGGCCTCTGGGGTGGGGAGTGGGGGTGGTTCAGGTGAAATACTGCATATCTACCAGGCCTCATCCTGGGTCAAAATCCTGGCTCTGTTTCATCCTAGCTGTGTGACCTTGAAGTCACCCAACTTCTCTGAACCTCGTCTGTAAATCACTGATGGAGTTGCTGTAGGGTTAAGTAAGATCATGTCTATAGATTGCTTTGCACTGTTTGGTACATAGAAAGAACTCAAAAGATAGTAGTTTTTCTCAGGGAAGCCAATCCCTTCAGAAGCAGGTGAGTTTATGGAGCTCTATCACTTTTCTGCTCACCTTCTCTCTTTTAAGCAAAACAAATCTTTCATTAAGTAACCAAAACTATTAAATGACAGTAAAATGTTAAAATAGGTATTTGTCATGTGCTCTGCTGACCTACAATGGTTAGGCATCTTTGTGATTACTAGAGTATTTCTCTACTTGTGAGTCAGAGACCCCTAAGGTAGAAGCCAGAAGATATTCTTGCAGGTAGGACACAAGTATGTCACCATGACTCTACAAATCAGATGCATTCATGTAAGACTTGGGTTGGGAGGTGAGTAGTGTGAATCCATTTTCCAGGGGAGGGTTTGGCGGAGACACGAAGTGTTAGTAGTCCGTTTCACATTTCTGGTGGAGAAGTGGTACTGGTGCTAGTGACTATGGTGATGGGAGTGGAGTCACGTTCCTGGTAGCCAAATACATTTCAACATCTACTTCATGATGACAGCAGGAGCAGATGATCAGAAGACTGGTTTTGGACAATTTATACGTCTTTCCTGGAAGCTTAGCTCCTAATCTGGAACCCCAGCCTTCCCATCTATCCTGTGAGCCTCTGATATGCTTTCAGCAAACTTCTTTGTCTGCTTATGTAGCCTGCCCTTCTCAGACTGAAGCAAACATACAATAGATGGTTTTATAGGACAGGCTTCTAAAGGAACAAGCACCTATGTTCTAACATCAGTAACAGCTTAATCTAATCGCATTCTTCTTCAGACTGTTTCGAGAATCTTGTTTTATAACATTGCATCTTCCACATATAGTTCTGTCTTGGTGTCTGCAAAGCTTTAGGCCCTGTGCTGTGCAAGGAGTTGAGTTCTTCTGGTCTTTTAAATCAGGAGTTCCCAACTTTTTATCTGCTGCCAACACACTAGACCAATACAAAATCATACCCATCATAGCAGTGATGTTGTTGGAGTGGGAATGGATTGGAGAGGGGAAGCACTGCAAACTGGAGAAATTGGGGTAAATGAGAAAAATAGTGGATGAATGATATTTGAAAAAGCCCAGAGCAAAATCTGATTTACCCCTCACATTGTCCCTCTGACTTCAAAAACGCTAATTGAGAGTTGAGACCTGTTTTATAAAAGCTAATCAGAATGACAGGCTGTAGGTAGTAGTGAATAATTTTTGCATTCCTCTTTTCATAAGTAGATGTGGAAAAACAGTAACAATCCAGGGAATGTGAGCCCTTCAGAGTGACTTTGTCCTATAATTCATCTATCCTTGGAAAATGCATGAGATAAAACTCGGAGACCAAAAAAGGCTGGATGTTTTGGTTAGCAGGTATGAAAGTTATGTTGTGTAAAACACTTTATTTATTTGTATATTTTTATTTTCAGTGGATGTGATATTTAACGTACTCAATCTTTTTGACTCTACTCCATTGATCAGAATATTGCTAATACCACATGATGTATATACCTTTTAAAAAGACTTCTTCAATTACAGTCATAAATGTAATATATTTTTCTTTAAATTTGCTCTGATATACTCATTAATGAATAAACACATTGCAGCCTCTTTGTGAAAAAGCTGAGGGCAGAGTAAATGAGGCCTGCTGTTTCAGAGGGATTCAGATTTTATCTCTAATACTCAAGATTTCAAACTTGGATATTATGTTAACCTTAGATATGCTAGTAATCAAGTGTGGCCAGACAGCTGTCTCCTGATTACATATCTGAGAAGATAAATATGGTATTTATGCCAATCAAAGTCAACTTCAATTCACTTGTTGGCTAGTCCCAAGCTTAATAGAGGCTTCCACAAACAGAAGAAGCTTAAGAGATGTCAGCTGGAAATGAAAAAAATATTTCCCCCCCAGCCATCTTCAGGCTAAAGATGCACAGTCCCTCAATACATTTGTTAAATGTGGGAAATGCTGTAAAAACTTGGCAGATTTACTGATATGTCATAACTTATGTAAGAATTGTCTGGTCTATGAAAAAAAAGTCTCTCTTTTTTTCTTTTAATTCTGAAAACAATGTCACAACATTACAGGGAGTTTGGCAAATAGAGGGGAAGATATCAATCATAATCCCAACACTCAAACATTGAACCAAGTACAATATTTGTGGGTTCTCTTCCTTTTGTTTGTCATTCAAATGTTAAGTTTTCCATTATTGTAATCAAAACTCCTAACAACTTTGTTCCTTCTTATTAAAGTTAGCTTAAGAAAGGTTTTTATGTGTTGCTGTGTTAACATAATTATCCATTTTTTAAAGTTACGTCGTTTTCAATCAAGTAGACATACTGTAATTTGTTTAACCAGTCTCTTACCTCTGGGCATCTAATTTACTTTTCATATTTTGGATTATGAAATGTGTCTTGATGAATATCTTGTGATCCTTGTGTTTTCCATATTTTGGGTGATTTCTTCAAGATAAATTCCAAGATTATATAATAGCTCTTGTTTTTTTTTTAAATTGGTGACTTTGATAAGACCAATTGCAAGGGGGATGTTGGAGAATAAAAGCTAGTCTTCAGTGGGTTGAGGAGTGAATGGGGATGAAGAACCGGAATATTTTTCTCCTGATTGTAAAAAATATTTTCAAGAGAAAAAGATCGAAGCTGTAGAAACAGGAGGGGATGACCGAAAGAAGGAAGTCCTGAAAAGACAGGAAGGTCTGAAGTCCGGAACATCAGAATGTCCATGGGAAAACTACCAGTGGAAGAAGGAATAAGCCCTCCCCTTTATGTGAGGGAAGTCACAATTGTAGGTGGGGATGCAAGTGATCCTATTGGTTTGGTGGCAAGAAGCTGAGGCAATCCTTAAGTGATTACAGAGGTCATCTGCTGAGAGGAGAACAGAGTATGTCTAAAATAGCCACTGTTAAGAATGAAAGAAAATTGACAGGTAATAATACCTGGTATTTTCTTTTGTGCACTCATTATGTGCTTGCTCATGTGCTAAATGCTTTATATGCACGGTCATGTAATAGTTGTATAATTTTCCACAAATCCTCAGCAGCACCGATGTAGGTGAAGAATTTATTCAAGTCTGAGTGTTTGCCAGGTGGATGCAATGGAGGGGTCCTGCTAAAAGGGAATTGATGATGTAGCATGAGAGAGTTTGAGGGGACAGATCATACATCCCAGCTAGGTAGGAGAAGCTCTAAAAGAGCGGGCACTGTTGAATATACTGTGTGGTGCTAAGGACGGATTTGCACCAAAGTGTTGGCTGAATGGACCATAAATAAAAGGGCAATTTATGGGACCAAATCTTCAGTCATCTTTTATGTTAACAGAAGAGATCTGACTCTGGCATTGCTGGTTTATTATTCCACTAGGTGAGCAGTCCACTCTTTATAAATGAACTTCCAAGGATTTCGGGTGGAAAGCCAAGTGGAAAAATAAATTGAATTTGAATGTCTGGACTGGTCATCGTAGGAGGGGCCATATAATCGTCATTGGCATCATCATGGAGGGGCATATTGCATAACAGTTACTGCACAGCCTGCTCAAGATAGATCTTGCATCTGCCACTTACCAGCTGGTGACCTTCAGCCAGTGTTTCTATGCCTCAGTTCACTCATCTGTGAAATGGGAATGATAATAGTATTTGCCTCATAAGATTATTGTAAAGATTACAAAGTCAAAACTTATAAGGCACTTAGAGAAGCTAAGTTTGGGCTAGCAGTCATCGTATGTTTATTATAATAATAACTACCATTATTTGAGACTTTTAAGCACTAGCAATATGCTAAGTGCTTTATTACTTTAGCTTACAAATTCAATTCTCACAAAAATTTTCTCCATTTTACAGATGAAAGAACTGAGGCTTAAAGAAATTTAGTCCCTTGCTTAATGTCATCCCAATTTATAAATGACAGAGCTGGGGTTCAAATCCAAGACTGCTTGAACCCAAAGTCCTGGACAGCTTTCTTGAGATTATGAATACTGCAATGTTTTGTTTTGTTTTCTCTCTCTAATGCCGTTAAAAAAATAAGGTTTGTTTGGAGAGCTATAGCAGATAGTAGTTAGTGGCTCATCTGTGTTCCCTCAGATTTCTTTACCATTTCCCGCCAGTAGCCCCTGGTATGTCTTCCCTCACTACAGCCAGCAACAGTGTCTCTTTGGCAGAGGGCTGCCTTCAGGCTACTGGAACCACTAGTACATCTCTAGGCTCATGTAAGTCCTAAAATAAACAGAATCACTAGTAGGACTTGTTAAAAAACAGACAGCTGGCCCTATCTCCAGAGTCTATAATTTAATAGGCCTGGGGTGTGTTCCTAGAATTTCCATTTCTAATAAGTTCTCAGATGCAGGAATTGCACTTTAAGAACTATTTTCTTAGAGTCTCCATTTTAATCAATTATAAGTATTTAACATTACTATGAAAACATTGTTGTATCGTATAATAGAATAAAAAACTCATTAGAAAAATCCTAAGATAAACAGAACACTACCTTTTGATTTACATTTGTCTAGTATCTCTTTTCCCATCCCTTTTTGCTTTTTTTTTTTGGTGAGGAAGATTGGCCCTGAGCTAACATCTGTTGCTAATCTTCCTCTTTTTGCTTGAGGAAGATTGTTGCTGGGCTAACATCTGTGCCAACCTTCCTCTGTTTTGTATGTGGAACACTGCCACAGCATGGCTTGATAAGCGGTGTGTTGGTCCATGCCCAGGATCCAAACCTGTGAACCCTGCACTGCAGAAGCAGAGCACGTGGACTTAACCACTACACCACCAGGATGTCCCCTGGTTTTTGCTCGTCAACCTCACTGTATTTTGAATGCATGAATCCAGTCCAGTCTCTTAGTGTTTTTTTGTGTCATGTTTTCCTACATTTTTGATGTTTTGTATTGTTTGTTTTCCTTTTCTCAATTATTGTTGGTTTGATCAAGATGTTGTTCATTCAAATTCTCCCCCTTTAATTTGAAGGGTTTACTGTATGTATATTTTCATTCCAATAATGGTCACCACCTACCGTAAGGAGGTACAGATGATTCTACTATATGTTCTGCACAATACTCAGACTTCTCCCTAAACCAAGACACTCTCTTTCCTCAGCCGCATGCTCTAATGCACTGCTCCTGCAGCCTCTCCCCTCCTCTCCTCTCTTCCTGCAGCCCTGTGATATCTTTGGAATGCTTTCACCTTTCTTCTCTCTCCATCCACCTTCAAGTCCTGGGTTTGCTAGAATAGTTCATTACTGGTTAGAATTGCAGAAATGACGATGTGTACTTCCACGTGGGAGTGGCAGTAGAAGATATTTGGAGGCACTGGGTCCCTCGGCTTTCATTAAATCACAGCATTGAGACTTTTCCTCTCCTTTCTCCTCCTCCTTTAATTAAGGGCTCATGCTCTGCAGGTGGCTACCTTGAGCTTCCTTGTCTCAAAGGAGCTTGCCCTTGGCTGTGGGATGTTCTCTGCAGGGTGTGCCAGCAGCAGCAGGGATGGTAAAGTTCCCAAACACAGAAGCATCCAGGCAGCTAGCTATTGTTCCACCCATTTCTGTGCCTGTTGGGAAAGCTAACTGAAATAAAAGAGTGAGAGAAACCTTTTTATATACATTAAACATCAAGTGCTGTATTTTATTTTAGGAAGGTAGATTTCCAGTGGTGTGTCTCATGCCTCACATCTGTCCTCAACATCCTCTGTTGTGCCCGGACACCTCGCCACCTTTGCTCCTTGATGTCACTGCAGCTGGTCAGTGATCTCCTAGGCTTCACTGAACCCTCAGGGTCCTTGAGAAAGCACTGGCACCTGTCTGGTTGTGCCTCAAGGAGCATGTAGTTACTCTGCTGTTCTCTGCACAGTGAGAGCATGCTGTCCCCTAGTAAAGGGAGCTTTCAAGGGGAGGCTAGAGTCACCTTTTATCCATTAGCTTCTGGGCCCTGTGGTCAGGTTACATCATTCTCTTTACTGACCCCAGCAAGGTGTGCCCTTTAGTCTCTGAGAAGATGCCATCATGTTTGCTTGTGCAATTTCAACACATTTCCTAATTTTCTCTTAAAATTTCAGTTTGAAGCATTTGCTGACTCTGCCACCTTCTTCTCCTACTAGACACCCTTGAAGTGTGTCCCTGACACTGTGACATGGGCTTTGTTGAGTGTAGGGTTTATGAATATGAAAAGCAGGAAATTTGCATGATTATGGTACATTCATCTTTGAAATTCTCTTTTGTTTGATCACAAAGCCTATATCAGTGTATGAAACACCTAATTAATGAAACCCAATTGGTGCAAAAAAAAAGGGAGATTAAAAAAACCTAAGTGGGGTTGTAACTTTTTGAAGTGTTTATTGTTTACCAACCATTTTATCTTTGAAATAGTGGTAACATCAATACAGTTTTAAGATTCCTGATTGCCATCTCTTTTGGGGTTTGGACATTACTTCTTTGGTGTGAGTATTTAAAAAAAAATTTTTAAAACATTAACTTTTGATTGTAGTTTTCCTTTTTTAAAATATGGAATGTCTCCAAGGCACAAGGCCCTCAGTAATGAGTTTTAAGCTCACCCTGAAGAGATGAGGTAAGATGTGGCAACTTGAGAAGAAGCAAACGGCAACACTCACCACTTTAATGCGAACAGAGGTAGTTATCTTCTTGAATGTTGATGTCCACGTGACAGAATTCAGTTTAATGTGACTGTTTTTCTTGAAGAAGCTAAAATAAATAGCAAAAGGAAGAAAGAATGAAATCCAGAAAGAGAGAGAGACAGAGAAAGGGAAGAAGAGAGAAAGAGAGAGAGAGAGAGAGGAAGACAGGGAAACTCTTTCTACCCCATTTGCCCACTTAACGTCTGGGGAAAAGAAACCCAACTCAGAGAACTCCTGGTGCCATTTTTCTGGCCCTGTTCTGTTTAACCAGTGCACTTTCCAAGAATGTGGTAAGTTAAAATACCACCCTCCCCGTGTTATATAAAATAGAAAGTGCATTGCACCTGAGGTCAGAAAATCTCTAAACTGAAGAGTAACCTGAAGGTCTAGTCCCTGACTTGAAACCTTCTTACTTAGCTGACCTTAGGAAAGTCTGTTAACCCTTCTGAATCCCACTTTCCTCTTGTTCACAAGGTTGCTGTGAGGATCAAAGATGATGGACTCACAACATCTTCTTTTCTGCTTTATTTTTTAACTCCTTCCAAAACTATCAAGTACTATATAAATCTAAGACCTTCTTTCATTTCTCCAAATATTTCCCATGGTCAGGGAACTTTTCAGTTTTAAATGATGCATGTACTCCTGTGGGAACACATTCAGAATGATTTTACAATTAGTTAGTTCTTTGATTACAGTTATAACCCAAAACACCCAAATTTGAATCTTTCAGAAAGACAAAAAGCATTATTCCTCATCTAATATCTTCACAGAGCTTTACTGGCAGGTCCTTGATGAGGTGGAGTTATGGCTACATGCCCTCCACAAATGCTCTTGACCAATTGCCATATGCGTACCCCTGTAGCTTTCCCCAAATTCTACCTCCCATTCCAAGTGACGTCCTCTGCTGGAACTCCATCTACAGCCCACACATATTCCAGTTTTAGAAACAACAGCCACCTGCTCTATTTTCCCCATCTGAAGGTCTATTTCCTTATTACATACCTCAACCAAGCAAGAGAATTTAGCCAACTCTAAATTTGTGATGAGTCTCAAAAGGGACTGTATGCTGAGGGCAGGCCTGGAATTTAGATTTTTGTCTCTACTTATTCACACAGCGCTTGTGAGGGATAGAATAAATGGTTGTTCTTAATCATTTGACCTGTGCAGGTTGTCAAATTGAGAAGAGATGCGGAATACCTGGCATTTTTATTGAAGTAGCAAATAGAGTTTGGAGATATTTTAATCTTGTTCCATCTCTGAGGCTTCATGACCTTTGAGAAGAAACATGTGACTCAGCCCAGAACAAAATGGGAAAAAAAAAATAAAACAGGAAAAATCTCTGAAGGGGGTAAAACTTGTAGTTAGCCTGAAGCATTTTGGTTTTCCTCAATAGTACATTCTAGTTCTCAAAACTAGTTTTCTCTGAAAAAGAAAAACAAACAACACTGAAACTTCTCTAACTATGACCTACCAAAGTAACTTTCTTATGTTTCTTAATATTACGCTTCCCTATAGATTATATGCCGAGAGTAGAAGACAGGAAACTTCTGTTGACATACTACTTTTAATAAAGTGATTATCTTTAGTGGGCTCATGATTTGTCACCAGAATTTTATTTCTTGTTAGGTTAACTCTCAAGCATTATGATTTGGACAGCTATCGGGTTGCTGTCAAAGCTTGAAATACTCTGACTAAATTTATTTTAAAAAATTTATCTCATCAGAAGGATAAAAGAAGTCATAAAGTGTATATATAAAAAGGATTGTCCAAATTTAAGCGATATCAAATCGAGCCTTTGGAATTTGGTATTTGTCCTAACAAAGTCCTATAGTATTATATTTCTTGTTTGTCTGTGTCACTCCAAAAATATAAAATCTAGACATTCTTTTTCATTACTATGTTATAAATTGATTATATGCAAATCTCACACAAAAGGTGATATAAGGCCTATTGGGACATCAGATTGGATTGTGGCTGTCATCAATCCTGGGTGACATTATCATTGTCACCCGGAAACAACTCCACTCATACCCTAGACAGTTGAAATAGACTTATCAGAGAACTTTAAAAATTTTAAATGAGCATCAGATTGGGGCAGGCAATGTTGTTTTTCTAACCAATAGACATTCCCCTCTTCTTAGTAAACAGAACATCTTTTATGTCAAGGGATCAGAGAATCAGTGTTTCCAGAAGGTCAACCCCTCTCCAGAACCAGGAGATGAACTATGGCTGATATAGGCCAAGCAAAGTCATCCTGTGTCCCTTTGCAGTGACAGGTTCTGACGAGACATTGGATGAGACTTTCAGGGTAGTTTCAGGGACTTCTGGGAAAGATTGTCCTCTCTGATGAAAAGAGAGGGATGTATGAGCCTATGAGAAGAACTGCCTCCTGCCCTACTTAGTCATTTTTGGACGCTATCCTGTGAGATGTGTTGCTTAGAATAGCAGAAGTTATTTGGGGAGCATTAGAAGAGAACTTGGAGGGTCAAAACCCACTTGCTGAGGATGGCAGCACAGAAAATGGAAATCACCAGAGTCCTGTGGCCTCCATTCTGCTGAGTTAATCTGTTCCATCCACCTTTATTCATTTTGTTACATGAAATAATCGATGTATTGATTGCGTAAGCCTCTAGTTATTGTATTTTTCTGTTACTTATAGCCAAAAGCATCCTTCTTGATGTATAAGCTTTCTTGGATTTTCCAGTTGGCCCAGCTTGAGATATCCGTTCTTTATATGTTAGGCCTACCAACTGGTTTCTTATTGTGATTTTTAAATTTTTGATTCTGAATTCAACTTGGGGGAGGAGATTGTTTACAGTGGATATCCTTTGTGCCCTATAGGGTGGTTTTACATTTGTTTTACATTTGTTTCTGCTGGTTTCACAACAGGCCAGCTTTTATACTAAGCTTGGAGTCCCCATTTCCTAAGGGTAGTGTTTATTCAGATTCACACTTGCTGCTTGAAGTGTGGAAGCCCTGTTAGAAATGCAGAATTTTGAGCCCTTGAAACCAGGACCTGAATTTTAGCAAGATCCCAGGTGATTCATATCCAGTTTGAGAAGCTCTGCAGTAGAGGAATCTTTTGGGGTTTCTAATTTTTAACAATGAATCTATTTTTACCCATGGCCCTTAGAAAAAAAGAAGCATTCATCTTCCTTCTTCAAGCAGGTAGGGAGTTTTCGATTTCCTGTTTCAGAAACAGGGCTGTCCTTTGTGATTGCAGCTAATCACAAGCATCAGCCTGGGCCCTGGACATCCTCCCCAGGCAGGCGTTGAAACCTCACTTTCTACACTCCTATGAGCCCCTCGGCTTTGTGTTGTCTCTTCATTTCCGGTAGCTTACTGCATATCAACATTTTCTAGGTTTTTTAAAATGGTGACTTTGTTTTTTAGTGTTTACATGGTTTTGGAAAAGGGGGAAATCCTTTCCTGCTGTCTTGAAATGCTCTATTAATGGGAAATCTTGATTCTAAAGGGCTTTAGCTTGGTGAAATTTTGGGAGGTAGGAAGAGTAAGCAAAAGACATTAGAGAGAGACCATAGCTGTTATTTAATTTTGATAAAATAATGGAGTAATATAGGCTTAATTATGGCTGTTAGTAAAATTAAAGTGCATAGAAGTACTGTAAAATTAAAAGGAGAAAAGGGAGGGAGAGGAAATGAAGAGAAAGTTGACTAAGCTGACAAAATTAATAAAAGGTGAGGAAGGGAAACTAATGATAAAATATGTTGTTAATAAGTAAATGTGTTAAATAGTAAATAAGATAGAATGAATAATACCTCGTATATTAGTTATATCAGCATATTTGCATATATTTCTATATCAAATATTCAGACTGGTGTACAAAAGCAAAGGAAATTCAATATTTTGTTGTTTTTAAGAAATACATCTGAAACAAAGTGGCAGAGACATGTTGAAAATAATAAAAAATTGATAAAAAGTAACTGACAAATGTAAAAGTGAAAAGGAAGGAAGGAAGGAAGGAAAGAATTCAGACCAAGCAGAATTGAAGGTTAAGATCATGAAGAGGACTGCTGAAGTAGACTTCAGGCAGACCGTTGCTTTGGTTCGGCTGAGGGATGATACACCTGGGAAACTGATCTTCGCTCTGCCTCTCTCTCTTGGAACACTGAGGGATATGCTAAGGTTGTTTTGTACCAGTTTTTTGTATCTGGAGCAGGCAGAAATGGAGCCAGATTGTCTAAGCCTAGGTGGCCATGGCAAAGGGAAACCTCTCTCTTAAAAACACAGGGGAATGCTCACTCCATGCGGGTGATGTTCAGAGCAACTTTATGTCCCTGTGCGGACATGAGGACCTTGGAGGCTGGGTGATGCTGTGGTTGCTGCTGCTTCATGTAACTATCTCCATGTATTTCCTTACTCTTTGTTGTTAAAGAATAAGGAATTTGTACCTTCCCATTCTGTCTGATGGGACCTTTGGGTCAATTGCATCACTATCTCATTTGCATTAAACAGAGAAATAATAAAATGAGATGGCAGGAACTAATACCAAATATTTCTGTTATATCAAATAATATAAGGAAAATAAGCTCAATTTCTAAAATAATTTAAAAACCTCCCATTTATTAACAAACAAAACCAACAAGATGCAGTGTATGAGAAATGAAAACACACATAAGAGACTTTAATTGACTTTTCTCAAATCATGAGTAATCAAGTAAAGAAAGAAAAATGAAAACCTATCTAATTTAACTAATAGATCAATGATTCTATGTACCTTTTTATAGGAAAAATAAAAACCACCCTAGAAATTAGAGAATAGTTTAAAACATTCTTTTAAACAACTCTTATGCCACAGAAGAAATTAAAGCTTTTATAAAATATTTCAGAAAATAAATGGTGAAGCACCATGTATCAGAATTTGTGGAGGAATCCTTGAAATAGGGCTCAGTCATACTCATAGACTTTTATAGCTATATAGTTAAGACCTAACGAATGAAAATAAATTAATTATATCTTTCTCAAAATGTCAAAAGCCTTTAGGAAGCAGAAGTCAATGGACTAAAATACAGGAAAAAAAAGAAAAGTATTGTGCGAATCCAAGAGCCAGTTCTTTTATAAAAATTAAAAATAAGTAGATTCAGACTTTGGTGACCAAAGATGAAAAAAGATAGCAAAAAATTTTAAGAAATGGTAAGCGTGGAAACAGTAAGCATGGTAAAAATGATTTGCATAGAATTAACTTTGGTTAATCGACATAACCTTGAAACTAAAACTGGACAATAAAAGCTACAGACCAATCCCACTTATGAATGTTAATGCAAACATCTAGATAAAGTATTAGCAGATTGACATGTAAACTCTGTGCCAGTAATTTAAAGATGGGTAAATATTATGAAATCTATTACTATAATTAACCACAGCAGTAAATCAAAGAAGTAGAATTCTATGATTATGCTTATTTTCATAGATGTTGAAAAGATAATTAAATTTAATATTTACTCTTCATAAAAATCTTTCATAGAACATGAATAAGTAGATATTTAATGATTATGTGTGATTGTATGTGTGTGTATTTCCAGCAACAAGCTCACTCTCAAACTGCTAGAATTGTTACCATTCAAGTCAGAAACCAGACTTTTCAAATAATGGTGAGTTTGATTATTTGGACAAAATGTACAGCTGAAAAACAACTAAAATGAATAGAAAATATTAAAAATGCTTGAGAGCATTAAAACTATTCCAAGAGTGACAAATTTCCTGCAGAAATTCTAGGGGAATGTATTTGAACTCAGAGAAGCAAGGGGATCTATTTCCCATAGCTTGTAAGACTCAGAGCAGAGATTTGAATCCAGTAGTCTGACTTCAGAGGTTGTGCCCTTTGTCATCATACAATACTATTTAAATATGCTAGGAATTCAAACAGCAAAAGGAGGCATACAATCAAAAGTAGCTTCCTTCCAGTTCTTCTCAGAAGCAGCCACTGTTTTCAAATTCTAGTGTGTCCTTCCAAAAAAATTACTTGCCCTATCAGCATAAATGTATATTCATCCGTCTGTCTACATCCATCCACTTATCTATCCATCTGTCTGTCTGTCTATCTATCTATCTATCCATCTATCTTCTTATATTAGTCAGGAAAGACAGAATGCTTAAAGGAGAGGATAAATTTGGACATGTAAATTATTGTGAAAAATTGTCTCAATTAAAGATAACAACTTTATAAAGGTCAAAAGCTGACCAGAGAACTAGACAAAATGAAATGCATATGACAGACACAATGTAAATATCATTATTATGCAAAGAACTGCTACAAATTAATAATGGGGGGGAACAATAGAATGATGGACAAAGTATATGACAAAACACTTCAGAAAAAGAGGAAACCCAAAGAGTTGTATGTATAAAGATGATTTTTGCAGTGACTAAAAACTAGAAGAAACTTGAATTTTCATCATTGGAGAATGGCTTGCTACTCAAAACATAACTACTTTTAAAAAAAAGGAAAGGAAACGAAACAATGAATTAATCTAGCTGTTTTGAACTGGAAGAACATTCATGTTATACTGTTAAATGACAAAAGGAATTTGAATCGTAGGAATTTGAATCGTGTATTGGGTGATTCCAATTTTGTTTATAAAATCCAAGATCTGTAAACTCAAAAATTTATACGTGTATATACATTCTTAAGTGTTTATATGAGTGCAGAAGGTTATAAACTAGGCAGCTATCAGGGATCGCTTGTCACTGTGGTGGGAGAAGAAGGTCAGTGATTGGAAGGAGAGAACAGGATGAGAATAATTTTATTGCCTATATACTAGTTTTTTTCACTTACTACAATGATCATATTTTTGTTTTCTAAAGATACATATATTAGGGAAGAATAAAATAAATGTAGACTCTTATATTAGAGGGATTTCATCAATTAACTGCAAATAAACTGAGTTTATAAATTAGGATAAATTGGAAGACTTCTTTGAAGAAAACATGTAGCTATAAAAAATGCGTTATCTACATAGATGCACTGGTGAAAGCAGAGTGGAAAACCGGTAACATGCTATGTGAATAAGCAATAACTTAGATTATTTTGTTCATTAAAATTAATGATTAATATATGACAACAATTTGTACATATTGTGATCTCTCAAGTCAGGAATCAAGCTGGATTAAATATTTTTTTCTGTTTATGGTTTCTAAACTTGTGAAATTACTGGGATCCAGTTTACTTTATGCAGTCTCTGTGTTGAAAACTACACTTGTTTTCCAGGCATCAGATTATAGTGGACCATTTAATTAAA
Source organism: Equus quagga (assembly GCF_021613505.1). NCBI lineage: Eukaryota > Metazoa > Chordata > Mammalia > Perissodactyla > Equidae > Equus > Equus quagga. Next base: position 98,080,965 of record NC_060272.1, read on the forward strand.
CCAGGTATGAAACAAGAGTGGCTCTGGAACAGTTTGACAACTCGAACAAATGGGAAGTCTGACAGGGCCTGCAGCATTACTCCCTTCTCTTGCACAGTTAGCTTATTAGGTTCCCTAACACCTATGGAAATAGAGTCAAGTATAAACAAACAAACAAGCAAGCACACAAATTCCAGGTGGATTACATACTTAAATGTAATACAAATCAACAATAAGCAAACAACTAAAATTCCAAATCCACTAAAACGGATATAACAACAAAAACAAATGCAAAAATAAGTAAATACATATTACTCTGCACTTGCCCTTACTGTCCTTTCTCTAAGGCTATTTTCTTCTCTCAAAGGACAAGCTGTAGCCTCTGACTGATATTAAACACCAATTGTTGAAGGGTCTAGCTAGGGCAGTTAGGGAAGAAAAAGAAATAAAAGGCATCTAGATTGGAAAGGAAGAAGTAAATCTATCTCTATTTGCAGATGACATGATCTTGTATATAGAAAATCCTAAAGAATCCACTAAACACTGTTAGAACTAATAAATGAATTCAGCCAGACTTTGGGATACAAGATAAATAAACAAAAATCAATTGTTTACACTATTAATGAACATTCTAAAAATGAAAGTGAGCAAACAAATTTACAGTATCATTAAAAGAATAAAATGCTTAGGTATAAATTTAACAAAATGTTCAAGACCTGTACACTGAATACTAAAATGTTGTTGAAATAAATTAAAGACGATCTAAATAAATAGACATTCCATGTTCATGAATTGGAAGATTTAATGTTGTTAAGATAGCAGTATCCCCAAATTGATCTACAGATTCAATGCCAATCCTAATAAAAGTCTAGCTGGTTTCCTTGCAGAAATTGACAAGCTGATCCTAAAATTCGTATGGAAATTTAAGAGACACAGAATAACTCAAACAATTTTGAAAAAGAAGAAATTGGAGGACTCACCTTTCCTAATTTCAAAATTTATTAAAAATCTCCAGTAACCAAGACAGTATGATACTGGCATAAAAATAGACATATGGATGAATACAGTAGAATGGAGACTCCAGAAATAAACCCATAAATTTATGGCCAATTGTCTTTTGACAAGACTATCATGACAACTCAATGAGGAAAAATAATCTTTTCAACAAATGGAGCAGAGAGAACTAGATATTTACATACAAAATAATTAAATTGGACATTTGTCTTAAATCAAACACAGAAATTAACTCAAAATAGATAGTAAACCAAAATGTAAAGGCTAGAGCTATGAACTAGAAAGAAACCTAGGGGTAAATCTTCCTGACCTTGAGTTAGGCAATGGTTTCTTAGGTTCAACTCCAACGCCCAAGCAACAAGAGAAAAAATAATTTGGACTACATCAAAAAATAAGTTGGACAACAAGCAACAAAACAAAATTAATTTGGGCTATATAAAAATAATTTTGGACTGCAAGAATAATTTGCAGCAGCTTTTTTACTACTAATAATGTCATGAAGAAGATAAAAGGGCAACCCACACTATGGAACATATTTGGAAATAATATATCTGATAAGGAAATTTGTTGAAAATATGTGAAGAACTCTTACAGCTAAATTTAAATAAAAGACAAATAACCCAATTAACAAATAGCCAAAGAACCTGAATAGGTATTTCTTCAAAGAAGGTATACAAATTGTCAATAAGCACGTGAAAAGATGCTCAACATTATTAGGAAATGCAAATCAAAATCACGACAGTATAGTATTTTACACACACTAGGATGGCTATAATAAAAAAGACAGACAATAACAAATATTGTAGAGAGTGTGGAGAAATTGGAATCCTCATTCATTGCTGATGAGAATGTAAAACGGTGTAGCTGATTGAAAAACGGTCTGGAATTTCCTCAAAAGCTTAATAGAGTTACCATATGACCCAACAATTCTGTTGCTAGATATACATTCAAAAGAAATAAAAACGTATGTTCACACCAAGACTTGTATATGAATATTCGTAGCAACATTATTCACAATAATCAAAAAGTTGAAACAACTCAAATGTCCATCAACTGATGAATGGAGAAACAAAAGTGGTATATCCATACAATGGAATTCTATTCAGCCATAGAAAAGAATGAAGTACTGATACATGCCAGAACTTGGAACCTTGAAAGCATTATGCTAAGTGAAAGAAGTCAGTCCCCAGATAGCACGTATTGTATGATTTCATCTATTTGAGATGTCCAGAATAGGCAAATTCATATTGATAGAAAATTAATTAGTGCTTGCCTAGGCTCAGGGAGCGGGGGTTTGTCAGATGGGAATGGGGAGTGATTGCAAATTTTTTTTTTTTTTTTGCAGTGGACAAAAATGTTCTAAAATTAGATTGTGGTGATGGTTGCACAACCCTATGAATATTTGAAAAAACATTGAATTATACATCTTAAATGGGTGAATTCTATGGCGTATGAATTATGTATCAATAGAGCTGCTTAAATAGATCCAAAACAAAGAAAAACAAAACATAAGAAAGCCACCAATCCTTGAAGGCTTTAAGTCAAGAACTATCTACACTGTTTTGTGGAGAACTGCCCCTGGAAGGAATGACAATGTTATACCTTTATAAGGCCCGTTAGAAAAAGGGGATGATGGTTCTTTAATCTCATACAATGTTCTACATTTCCAAAACGTGCTTTCTTATATGCCATTTTCGTTAATTCTTCTAATAACCTTGTAATGTGAACGTATCAGTCATTAGAGTACACATTGGCAGATGAGTAAACGCAAGTCTGAGAGATTAAGTGGTTTTCCCAAAGTTGTATCTCTAGCAAATGGAAAATCAAAGTCAATGTTCATCCACCATTTCTGGCCAACTCAGATTTTTCCCAAGGTAATTGCCAGCCAAGGCATTTTCTTGCTACACCCAACCAAGGTCAAAACACCCAGTGTGAGCAAGTTTGAGATCTTTTCCTGGTTTAATTTTTTTTTTCTCTCTGTTGAGAAGAATGTCTCTCTTTTCTACACAGTGAATTTTGCTCACTGGATATGGAACCTATGTTTAGTGACCATGAATTTGACTCAGGCAAGTAAAATATAGTAACTAGAATCAAGTGAGTACAGAATCTAAGATTCCAGTGGGAAATAAAGTCTAGAAGAGGGGCAGGAAAAGGAAAAAGAAGGCATTAGAAACCTAGGCATCAGGTACAAGCAAAAAAATAATCTTTCGTGTGAAAGCGTATGAATCCCCAGCTCACACTACCACATCCTGTGAGGCTAGAAACCTGTCTCCATGCTCAAGAACATAGCATATTCTGGCAGGGATGGGTGTGACCATCTGACTGAGTTGGAAAGTGATAGGGCAGAAGGGTTAGCAGTTCCAAACATTTGTTTCTCTCAGGGGCTCCAATTTTTCACTCTATGAAGACCTGGCAAGTTGCCCATTTCTTGATTTTTTTTTTTAGTTCCCCTTCTCCCTTGCCAACTTGCATTGCATGGCAACTGGGAACACGCCTGATCACATAAGGAAAATTCTGATTGAGGCCAAGCAGTGTACTAAGCCCTAGTTCAACTTTGAGCTTTGCCTCTGACCCAGATACATACAACCTAAGGGACTTACACACTACATGTGGCAGTTGTATGCATGAGAATGGAGTGGAACTGACTTTCTGCCTCAGTGTAGAAAGAGATGAAGGCGCTGGTAAATAAGAGTACACTTGTTAGGGTTGAGATTATTCAGACACAGCTGAACTCCATTAAAATTGGTGTGCAGGGTAAAGGGCAAGTTTCAGCATTTCAGGGATCCCTTATATGTAGATTTGTGTACCACAGACATCTTTTGAATTGTAGCAAAACCACAATCTATCGAATAGTGAGGCATATCAGAAGAGTACTCTATTACTTTTCTTAGGAAATATTTAGCTTTTGCTATTTTCACTTGATATGAACGACTCTGCGTTCAGAATTTATTCTAAAATTACTTGGTTGTCATATGTGTGTTGCTGTAGCTCATTTCATTTGACTGGAGGTAAAGAATTAAAAAACAAACCAAGGAGATATTATTTCCTTCCGACTTTGTCTGCTGAACACCGTTCTCCCAGCAAAAAAGCACAGGTAGCAAAACTTCATCTCCCCCAAATGCACTTCAGTACGTTTTAAGTGTAAAAACCTAATTTAAAATAATGTCAGCATCTTTGGGCTGTGGAATATGAGGCTCAGCATCTTTAAATTATTTAAGAGGTCCACAGAGAACCAGTTATGCTTGTAACGTCAGATTTACTCAAAGAAAGGGGAGAGCAAAGCAAAGTGTTGAATAAGGGTTTCTCATGCTGTTTCATTGAGTTATTTCTGCATTCTGTAATTGCAGCAACAGTCCTACCAAACTAAAACAAAACAAGATACGCATGTACATAAGGTTATGAGATCTATTTAGCGTGTTAGTTTTGTGGTTTTAAAACAAATATTTGTGTTTTAGTGCTGCTACTTCTTTTTTTGGCTTTAATTTACTAACAATGGGATCTATCCAAAAACCTTACTAAAAAGATAATGCCTCTGCCACATGTAAAACATGTCATTATTTCCTTTAAATAGAGACACGCAATTTCTAAATATATATTGTATTAACTGTGTTGGTTTCCTCTTGTCCAGTGGTCTGGGAAAGAAAAGAAGAATCTTTTTCTTAAGGCAAAGCATGCTATATAAATAATTGTAGCAGTCTATTAATCTACAAAGTTTCATTTATCATACAAGAGAAAAATCAATCAAATCTGAAGTACAATGCTCAGAGGACTATTTGGTGGTCTGGAGTGCTCTCCATTGATAAAGAGTCCAGTGCTGAGAAAGGATACTGAGAATTTTTGAAAATAGAAGCTTTGGCCAAAATGAACATGGTAACATGGTAGGGCTTATTGTCAATTATAAATTACTAGAGTTTTGCCTAAACACTTCGTGGTATTTTAGAGTTCATTATCAGGAGTTTAGTACATGTGAACACTGTACGTTTGTCATCTGCTAATGGTGACTCAGCCTCTTTTGGGAAATATAGTTTAATGGAACTAATTAACGGCTATTTGACAGAGGAGCGCATTTTCATTCTTGTTAAGGCCACGAGTTTTGCGGACAGACAAGCTTCATTGAGAATGGTCACAAGGATCTGCCAAACTCACAGAACTGTTAGGCCACCCCAAAAGAAACTGTCATATCAAGACCTTTTGTGGTATGTCTGATAATGATCTAAATTTACAATTATTCCAGGATTTAAGAAAGAACAAACACATCCCTAATTACACAAAAAACTCATTTGCTTTTTTATGCACATTTCTGAGTTCTATAAATGGACTTTCACAAAGATTTTTCCTACCAGACTGGTGGCTTGGTATAGTTCAATTAAGAGGTAACTTGCATGTGAGTGGTCTACATTCTCAGGATGTAGGCAATGTGGGGTGTCTTGGAGAGGACCCCTTTTATATTAAGTTGGCCCCCTTATCCTCTGAGGTTCCCTGCTGTAACATGACGAGCTTCAGGGGACAACCACACAGGATTTCTCTCTGAGAAAGTTTCAGACGTTGTTTCTGAACTTACTGTCCCCTTGTATTCTCTACTTTCTTTCAGGAAATTATCAGGAATTATGGAGTTGCCTAGGTTGCTGAGTCAACGCTTGCCCTGTAACTCCCACATCCTACCCCTTTGTTCACTTCTCCTATTCCTTGTCGCTCTCCATTGATGAAGAAGTCCAACTCTGGTCCCTCACTCGTTCTTTAGGTGGCCCCTAAACACTGCTGCCCTGACCCATGTTCTATTTTCTTCCCTTTGCTTTGCTTATTTGACTGAGATTTTCTGAGCCTCAATCTTTCCTATTTTTATTTATAATTTATACTCCATCTACTTTAAAATTCTCTTAAACATGCTTATAATACTAGTTAGCTAAATGTAAATTAAAAGATTAGAAATGATGTGAAAGATATAAGGGGCAACATATACAGAGAGAGAGAGGTAAAGGAATTATATTTCCATAATTAAGCCTGAAATTTAATCTGTCTCCTGGAAGCCCAAGTAAAGTGGAAAGGTGACAGATTACCTACCTATCAAAGTCTAATCAATGGAAGAAGACTGACTTTTCAGCAGGAATAGACTTCTTTGGCATTACATTTTAGAAGGAAAAATGCCTACCATTTGTACTTTTATATTAAAAGGCACTGAATGAAGTCATGGGCAATGTATTGAGCAGTTTTACAGCACATGCAGACATATCTCTATATGACTCTTTATTAGAGCAAACACATATAAAATGAAATCATAGTAGTAAAGACACTTCTACAGGGACTGAGATAATATAGTTCAATTATGTTTCTTTCTGGTGACCTGATTTGATACAATAATAAAATGTAGATAACAGAGAGAAGTGATTCCTAATCTGGGTGGATATGAGAAACGAGGCATACATCAGAATTATCTTGTAATCATTTTCAAACTACACACACTGCCCTGTCTCCTTTCTCCAGAGAGTTTCTGATACAGCCGTTCCCAGAGAGAAACTCCACATTTTTCTGATTGATCGTATACAGAGATGCGCTTTTCTTCACATAAGCAAATTTTACACATGGACCCAAACATGTAGTATATTCATCATTACAGCCTTCAAGATGTAACTAGAAATTGAAACAATTGTTTAGTGCATCCTAGTGAGCAAAAATAGGAGGATATATTTATAGCATACATTATAGTTTTCTAAAATTTTAATACTCATCACATTTTAAATCCCCATAACAACTTTGGAAGATAGGGAAAGTGTTTTGACCCATTTAAAATTTCTTTTGATTATTAAAATTATATGTTATGATGTCAGAAAAAAAACTTTTCCCAGTAGAATTGGAGAAGGTTATGTTTGGCAGTGGGAGGAATGTTAGAGAAGAAGTACCAAATAATGACTGAGAAATTAATAATACTTGAGTTGTAATAAAGATTTATTTGGAAGAGGCAAAATTTTGAATTAGAAGTGACTAAAATATCAAGAAACAACAATTTAGTTTTTCTGCTACTATTCAAGAATAAAGTTTCAAAAGGAATTGATTTCTGCTATTAAAATTAAATTTTAATTTTCCCCATGTTGGATTTAAATGTGTCTAAGTCATAATATTTGCGTACACATACTCAAACTCATATACATATACAAATACAGCTGGGATCATAATATACATATGGTTCTTTATCCTAGCTTTTACACTTAATATTATATGTTCACATTATAATAGGATCATTTTCTCATGCCAGTGATTTGCATCTCTATGCAAATCTTTATGTTTAAAGTCTGCATAATGTTTGAATGTGCCATTTAGGTCCTCTCTCATTTTTTTTTGCCTAATATAAAAACTCTGCTCCTCCACTTTCTACCTCCACTCTATACTTCATCTTAGACCCAGGGAATAATCTGATCACTGGGTAGGTCTTTCACCACTGAGAAGTGAGTGGCTTTATATACACTCATTCTTTGTATTATCTCAATTTCCTTAAGAACATATATGTGTATATATATATTTTACCTCCACTTTGTACCTTTCTCCAAAACTTATGTATCCAACTACCAGTTCAGTGTCTCCACTTAGATATTTAATCAGCATTTCTAAATACTTGGCAGGTCCACCCCCCACTTCGTCAGGGCAAGAACCTTGGAGTATTCAGACTCCTGTCTCTTGTGACCCTCGACTCCTTTATATAACCCATCAGTAAGTTCTATTGGTCCTATCATCAAAATATATCTAGAATCTGTTCCAACTACTTCTGATGTGAGACTTCTGGTCAGATACACCATAATCTCTCTCCTAGTTTAATGTCGTAGTCCTTCTAACGAATCCTGTTTCTCTTCTCGCCGTGGTTTATAACCATGTGAGATGCAGATATTTGCTGCACACAGAATTTTAGGAATCTTGGAAGAGTCCCCACATGTAGTGTGATCAAAATGTGTTCATTACTTTTCATATGTTCATTAAGAGAGGAAGTATCCTATATTATGTTATAGCTGAAACAAACTTTTCATGTGCCCTGATTTCTGTGGTTGGCCAAATAAAGCATTTAAAAATTAGGAAGGTAGTTCAGTTTCTTGTGCTTAATAAGGCACTTTCAGGTAAGTGTTCAGTCAGTTCAAAGTTCAAACTCTCTATAAGGGGTGGTTTTTTACACACTTTTTGCGGTCTGTCTTTCCCTCCTCCTTGCAAAGACTCCTTTTTTCTGGTGGGGTCACAAAACAGGCTGCAGAATTCTACTTGCTTCTAGGGAGTTCCTCATAGCTCTTCCTTCCCACCAGTACTCCCTGACTTGCTGCTATCTCCTGAAACCAAGATTGATACCCTTGTTTACACCAGGCACCTTAAGCCTGTGTCACTGAAGACAATTCTTACTCCCCAGACTGTCATCAACATATGCCTCATTGTATGCCAATTTCTGCTAGCATTTCTCACTCCTCATCAATTCCTGAAACACTTCTGCTGTGTCTCCGGAACTGATATCTCTTGTCATTGAAGTCTTTTAGATACTCCATCTCTCCTCTGAATGTTGCTTTGTTTATCTATTTTTTCCTCTAAGTGAAATTGACTCTTTCTAGAGGACATTGTTCTCTTCTAATGATTTCCATTGGAAGGATTTTTCCTCTTCATCTCCTTTCATTTTACTGGACCAATATCAGCAAAGGAACTTAGATCCTTATTGAGTCCTAGACTGTTCTCCCTCTCTTTCCTCTAAAAAAACGCATTTACAATCTCACATCATTAGACTACTCTCTACCATGCCTTGTTTCAGTCATCTCTTGATTCCTATGTTATTTCCTATCACTGTTGAAGATTTTGGTTTGTTTCATGCTCACTGTCTCCAATACTACCGCTGGCATAATTTTTACTAATTTCAATGTCCATGTATACTCTCTCCACATCTTGCTTTTCAGTTCATTTGCCTGTCCTTCAACAATGGGTCTTGTGCTTTACTTTGTCTCACTCACTAACCATTCCCATGGCAGACTCTAGGTCTTGTCATTACTAATAACTTCAGCCCCTTCATAATGTGAAATTCGAATATGCTACTCTCTGAACGCCACACTCTATTTTTTCGGTTCACTTTCTCTATAGGTCTTCCATCCATCAGGATATATGATCTATTATCTTACTTCTTTTTCTTCCTACTATCCCTTGCTCACTGCCCAGTTTTCAGTTATCTTCCTGTCCACTTTTAGTTCCATGATCTTTCATTTTAATGCCAGCCTTGGATATATCCTGAAGTGTTTTGCCCTGTCATGGTTTGTGGTACTTATCTGGCAAAACACCAACCTCTGTTGAATATAACCTTCTGACTACTCTATGTCTACATCTGCACAGCCAAATTTTACTAGGGTGAAACATACAACTATGCTGTCAAGTCTTCAGTCCATGGCCACAGATCTACCTAGGCCTGATGTGCTGTCCTGAAATCATAATGCATTGCTCTGTTTTTTTCATGTCTGTAAATGACTAAGTCATACTCTCTTCTCTACTTAAACCTTTAACACCTCCTCTCATTTCTCACTCTTGGTTGAAGACACTGACTCTTATTTTTCTAAAAGAAAATAGCGGCAATCAGTAGAGAACCTGCACAAACTCTCACCGCCACATTTGCCATGTACTTACATCTCTGTCCATCTTCTCTCCCTTCCTTCTGATTACTGTGTGTGAATCCACTCTGTTCCGCTAAGACTAATGCCTCTTGTTGTGCACTAGATACCATCTCCCTTCACTTACTCTAAATATATCACTTTTGAAATTCTCTCTATCTCTCATTCATTATCTTGTTTTCCTCTTTACTGGATCATTTCCACCAGCACCAGATATATGTTACTCCCATATTGAAGAGAAAATAATTTTTTGGCCTCACGTCAATCTCTGGTAGCTCCTCATTTCTTTATTCTGCTTTGCATCAAATACCAAAAGAAAGAGTCATCAGTACTTTCTGTCTTCAATTCCTCCCCAGTCATTCTCTTTAATTCATGTCAGTCTCAATATTTGCCCTACCTCACCCTAAAAATTACTCTTAATGGTGGCTTCTTCCTTGGTAAATTTAAGTCAGTTCTTTGTCTTCTTTGAACAATTACTTTCTTCTATTTGGAGCATTTTCTTTTATTGGATTATAGGACATTCTCCTGGTTTTTCTTGCCCTCATTGACCATACTGTTGAGTGTCTTTTGTTCTTTACTCCTTTTCTCAAACTCTAAATAAAGGAATGTCCAATTCTCAGACTTCTGTTCTTTACGTACACTCATTTCTGTAGGGATGCTATTCAGTCTCATGACTTCTAAATTTATATCTCCTCTTCTGGCATTGGGCCTAAACTCTAGACTTGAATATACAGTCACCTACAAGGCAAATTCACTGGGTTGTTTGGTAGATATCTCTAACATAGCATGCCACTCTGATATTGTGATATAATAAAAAAAATAGATATTTTGGACTTTGTCCCTGGATGCTGGCCAGAGCTCCTAAAACCTTTGTAATTTCCTAAGCCATAAAGGTGCTAGGAGCATCTTTTGTTCTAATATTTGGTCTTTGACCCTAGTCCCTGATATAGAGCTCTTAAACTCCTTGGCATTTCTTGGGTGATAGGAGTCACCTAATAAGGTGACTCTTGGTGGGCTCCTGGATGGAAGCTGGTCATGAGAGAGACCAAGCCATAATTAGAAGCTTGGAACTTTCAGCCCCACTCCTCAAATCCACAGGAAGCTGAGAAAGGGTAGAAGTTGTGTTAAGAATCGATCATGCCTCCGTGATGAAACCTCCATAAAAATCTCTGAAGTACAGGCTTTGGAGAGCTTCTGGGTTGGTGAACACATTCATATGCCAGGAGAGTGGTGTACCCCAACTCCACAGGACAGAAGCTCCTGTGTTTGGGACCATTCTGAATCTCATCTTATGTCTCTTTATCTGGCTATTCATCTGTAACTTTTGCCCTGTATTTTATTGTATAATAAACTCATAAACATAAGGAAATGTTCCTCTGAGTTTTGTGAGATATTATAGCAAATTATCACTCCTGAGGAGGGGGTCATGGAAACCTTTGATTTGTAGTCAAGTCAGACAGAAGTGTGGATAACCTGGAAGCTCACTACTTGTGGTTGGCATCTGAAGTGGGTGGCAGTCTTGTGAGACTGAGTCCTCAAATTGTGCAATCTGTGCTAAATCCAGGTACTTAGTGTCATAATTGAACTGTAGTACATCCGTTTGGTGTCCTGAGTGTTGGAGAATTGGTGGGTGTGGAAAACTCACACACATCTGGTGTCAGAAGTGACGTGCTATGAGTAGAGTGCATGGAGTATAAAGGGAATAGTTTTTTCTTTTGTCTCAAACTGAAGCCTTCCTTTTCAAAACTTGTTCCCCTGATAGTCTTCCAAATCTTGGTAAATAAAAAAATCAATTCTTTTTGTTCGTCTGGCAAAAAACTTTTTCATACTTTTCTAAAAAAACAGTTTTATTGAGGTATAGTTGATATACAATAAACTGCACATATCTATAATATATATAGATAAATTTTGATATATATTTATACCCTCTGTATTTGCTTGGGTTCTCTAGAGAAACGGAATCAACAGGATAGATTGATAGATCATGAGAGAGAGACAGAGACAGAGAGACAGACAGACAGAAGAGAGAAAAAGTTAGGTTATAAAGAATTGGTTCATGTGGTATGGTTATAGAGTCTAAGAAGTCCCAAGATCTGCAGTTGGCAAGCTGAAGACCCAGGAGAGCCAATAGTATAGTTCCAGATCAAATCTGATTATGAAGGCAAGAGAAGATTGATGTCTCAGCTCAAAGACAGGCAGATAAATTTTCTCTTACTCAACCTTTTTATTCTATTCAGGCCTTCGGTGGATTGCATGAGGCTACCCACGTTGGGGACAGCAATCTACTTTACTCAGTCTATCAATTCAAATGTCAATCACATCCAGAAACACTCTCACAGACACACCCAGAAAAAATGCTTAACCAAATATCCGGGCACCCTGTGGCCCCAACCAAATTAATAACATAAAATTAAACATCACACTTGTGAAACCATCACCGTAAACAAGATAGTGAATGTATCTATTGTCTCTAAAAGTTTTCTTGTGATCCTTCCCTCTTTACCTCTCCCCCTCCCCCCCAAACGAAAACTGATCCGCTTTCTGTTACAATAGACTATTTGCATTTTCTAGAGTTTGATATAAATGGAATCACAAAGTATATTCTCTTTTATTCTGGCTTCTTTAACTAAACATAATCATTTGAGAGTCGTCCATGTTGCTGTGTGTATCAAGATTTCTTTCATTTTTATTACTGAGCATCATTCTTTTGTATTGTCATTCTTAATCCCTTTGTTTTGCATACTCCATATCTAATCCATTGGTAAATCCTCTTAGTGTTGTCTTCAAAATATGTAGAATTCAGTTACTTAACTTTATTGCTTATTTCTCCTCGATAGAATGTAAACTCCATGAAGACAAAGATTTTTTTAACTCAGTTTTGCTTACCAGTATGTTCCTAGAGCTTAAAACTGGCACTCAGTAATTATTTGTTGAGAGACTGATTGAATTACTCAGTGCTGTAGGACCTTAACTATCTGCATGGCATCAGTTAGGCATCAGGAAGCTTTTGGTCTAGGGACTGTTTCTGAGTCTCAGCTAGTCTGCTGTGTCATATTAATGCTCTGGCTTTGTCTTTGGGCTTCCAATGCTTCTCCTTGCTGAGGTATGACTGAGCCTGAATCATCCTTTTGGACACCATTTAGTACCCACTACTGAGGTCATTGGTCTTGGATATGCTTTCTGGTCATGAGATCTCTTCTGATTCTGGCCTTTCAGTCTGACCCCAGGCCTCTTCTGATCCAACAGTTGTTTACCTTAGCCTCCAACTATTCATTCTGTGGGCTGCCAAAACCATCAGCTCTTTCCTTTTTGTCATAGTGCAAAACTCTGAAAGGCTGCCTTCACATATCCCCTAGCCATTTATAGGACATGGGGAGTGCAGCTCCAGCCTGGGTTTGTCAGACTCTCACTCAGCCTATCTGGGTTGATTTGTATTATCCTCTCAGTCTCCAGTTCTTGGGCTGACCTTGTAGGGGGGTACTTGGTCACTAATGGACCCCAGCAGTATTATCATACTATGGCCTTTTTCCTTATTTTCTGCTGCTACTCCTAAAAAACACTAAATTTCCTTCAGAAGTTGTAGAAAATGCTGTAATGAACTGGCTAGTTTCTTTCTTGAGGACTGTGGCAAGCATTCCTTCACTGCTGGGAGTCCTGGCTGCTGATGGTTTCTAAGAATTGCCCTTGGTTGAAGGGAGCTGCCTCACCCAAGATTGAACCAGTTATTTTAGGCCGGCTTTTGCTTTTATTTATTTTGTTGATGAATTCTTTTCATTATGACTTCCTTATTATCTGGTACAATAAGATATTCCAGGCTCGTGTTATATTTTCCTGCCCTACACCTGGAAGCAGCCATTTCTCCAAGGGATCTTGATTCCTTTTAGTGGAGAATGGTATTTAGAAACTAAGACTGGGCATTAGCTGTGCTTATGTATTGGAATATCACTCTTCCCAGGCCTTCTCAGTAGACAAAAATAGGAAATATATGTATACACACACAAATTTACACTTGTACTTACTTTTGAATTTATCTATTTGTATTGAAATCTATGAGGTCACACAGATATCTCTATCTCAAGTCCAACATTATGGAGTTCTAGCTAGTTTCTCCTTTTTCATCTTTGTAACTCCTTTTCTGATAGCAAGAAACATGGCTGCCACTGTTCTCAATATATTTATTTGTTCAGCTCTCATATATATAACTGATCTCCTTTAACATCCATCATCTCATCCCTCCTCTCCCCAAATGGGTCTAATGTCCTAACTTAGGACATCTCCTGAGTAGGAGCTTCATTCTGCCCGTCCTGAAACACCCATACCAGGATGCCTGTTCATATCTCCAGGCTTCAGTACATTACACCAGGTAGCTCCCCAGCATGAGCCCTCTGTACCTTTTCAAGCTCCAACATGCCATACTGGACTTTCTCCACTGCTGGCTGCCTTCCCCTGCCCCCCGCCATGTGAGCATCTGAGTTTGGAGATAATACTGAGACAATGCAAAGCTGCCTCTCCCATGTGGAAAACCTCTTTATCTAGATCCAAATTCCAGCATCTTCCATATAATGCTGTGTCTCTTTCTCCTTCTCTCCACCTTGCTTGAACCCATGTAATGTCTCTTGGACTAAATTCTTCTAGAAGGGAAGGGAGGAAGAAGAAAAGGAAGAGGAAGAGGAAGAACTCCCTTTTTTCCTTAAAGTTATGGTTTAAGAAAAAAATCACCAGGCTAGGCTTTGGATGTAAAGTAAAAAATAATTTTTCTTTTAACAGAGGGTGACTGTGGGGGCCGGCCCTGTGACCGGATGATTAAGTTCATGCTCTCCTCTTTGGCAGCCCAGGGTTTCACCAGTTCAGATCCTGGGTGTGGACCTAGCACTGCTGATCGAACCATGCTGAGGTGGCGTCCCACACAGCACAACTAGAAGGACCTACAACTAGAATATACAACTATGTACTGGGGGGTTTTGGGGAGAGGAAGAAAAAAAAAAAAAAGAGAAACCAAAGGGTGACTGTTAAAAGTAGTATTTTTTTCTTTTTTTTATTGTGGTAAAATGTACTGAACATAAATTTTTACCATTTTAATCATTTTTAAGTGTACAATTCAGTGGCATTCAGTATATTCACAGTGTTGTGCAACCATTACCACTATCCATTTTCTGTTTTTTTAATAATAGCCCTCCTAATGGGTGTGAAGTGGTATCTCATTGTGGTTTTTACTTACATTGCCCTAATGATTAATGATGTTGAGCATTTTGGGCCACTTGTTTACTTTTTTAGGGGAAATGTCTGTTCAAATCCTTTGCTCATTTTTAAAATTGTGTTGTTTGTAAGGCTAGCATCTTAACATAGAATTACTGGGACTTTTTAGTCTATTCTACTTCTCTCCATCACTGGGACAATAATATTTCTGGCTTGCTATTAATAGCAGAGGGGTTATAGAGAAAAGAAAGCAAGACAAATACTGAAGTGAAAAGTATGTCGAGATATGTTTTTAAAATATTAAACTCATTGGAAAAGCAAACAGACAATTCTGTTTGGGAAGAAATATTTTAGTCACTTAACAAGTATATATTTAACAACTTCTATGTGTTAGGCATTATTCTAGACACTGGAAGAGATATTTGATCATAAATAAAAAATATTTAGATGAAAACCTGGTCAACTATGTGGGTAGCAGGAGATAAAGGCACACTTTTAAAATATTGTATTTTTCTCTTCCATGCTATCAAACAATGTGATCTATATACACACTGATGTAATTAATATACCCCAAGGCATTGTTCCCAATCAAAACTTCAATGAGTGTTTATTACCTTTTTTATTTAAAGTGCATGAGTGAAGCACTATTTGGTTTAGGAGAACTAAAATGTGGATTGGTTCTAAAATTTGAAGTATGGCATTGTTCTACTACTAGAGAAAAATGTCTAATATTTATCATGGAAACTGACTTTTGGGTTTTCCAAATACTTCCATGTTGGAGCATTCAAAATAAATGAAGATATGTTTGGGAAAGAATTAATTTCTTCATCTCTAATGTTTGTGAATAGTATCAGCATATTAGAGAGAAAAATCGCAGAAGTGGATAAAACAATGCAGAAAAAAATGTCATGAAAATAAGTCACATATAGACAGTTATTTTCATGCATTCATGTTTTCTTATATCCATTTCAATATTTCCACCATGTTTTCTTCCTTATTTGCGTTCTGTCTCTGTAAGATTATAGATTAGAACACAGCTAGAGACTTCGCTGACAACTGCAGTTTTTTGTTTGGGAGTAACACGAAAAAGATTAGAAAGTGTTTGTGTCTTTGTGCTCTAGACTTCTTATGATACAATTAATATAGAGAAACAAAAAGTCTCAGTAAGGCAAAGCTAAAAAAAATTGTCCATCTTGTCTAATTATCTACATGCAATAGAGAATGAATTTCAGTTCTTTTTGGATGAGTCACTCGACATTAAATATGATGAAGAGCCTAGAGATTCCAAATGTATTAAGCACATGAGACAAATCATGCTTCATGCTCATCTCAGATAACCATCCTTCTTTCTCTTTATAGTATTCCTTTTCCAGCCTTTTTATAGAGCACTTTTGGTTTGGTTAAAGAACCCCAAGCTTGGGTTCATTCCTAGTTTGTCAAGTTTGAGTTCATTCCTAGTTTCTGCATACTCTTTACCAAAAGGTATTTCACTTCTTTCCAACTATCTCCTTATTTTGACATATTAATTGTTTTCTTGTGGAGCTCATGGCAAAAACAAGGAGAATGAATGCTTCTATGTTTCATCAAAGGCTTAATGTATTAATGGAATTTCACATGAAATGAGAGTACAAATTAATCATGTTGGGATGTGGTGCTCAATAACTAGTCATAGTCATTCTGTAGACAATCCAACACTAAAGGGGCATGTCATTAAGTCAGAATATAATTAAGAAGAATTTTAAAAACACTTTCCTGAGTAAGAAGAAGGCCACACCACTGCAACTGCTGCTGCAAAATCAGCTGGTCCCAAGTAACATGCTTTGCAGGGCATCCCTGCCTCCAGGCCTCTTAAAGACCTTGATAGCATTTATTTCCTCTCTTCCAAGAATTTGCTCTTCACAAGACTTGCTTCAGAAGAAGGGATAGATGGCCTCTGAGTTGAAAGAAAGGCAAATTTTGGGAATTGGAAAGCCTGTTTTTGAGAGTATGCGTGGTCTACTGCAAGCATTTAGTTTCAGTGAAGTTCAGAGAACTTCTTTCCCTCGTATGGCACAGCTCTCTTCAACAAGGGCAAACTGTGTTTCTGGCAACATCTAACACTAGAGCATCAGAAAAACTTTTGATGTGATCTGATTACATTTATTTTCTTTATTATTTCTGATGCATTGTAAGCTGTCCTAATCTTTTACTTAGTATGTGTCTGAACAGCAGTCAGTAAACATGGAAAGAGGATCAGTGACCTAAAATACCTAGAAGTTCTGTGTGTACAACAGTTTCAAATCTATCGCAAATTAAATGTTCCAAACTGGCCACCATGCTTTTAGGTAAGGGAACATATGAAAATCACCATTAGTCTCTGCAAGGTGAATTAATGTGAAACATTCAAATCATACCTTACCTTTCTTCTTAACTTTTTCTAGCTTCTCTTACATTTCAGTACCTCTTGGTCAATACGTCAACTCATTCAGTTATTCATTATTCCTTCAAAAATATGTATTCAGCATTTACTGTGTGATAGGCACTGCCCCACAAGTGAACCAAAGGAGAAACAGCACCTGACTTCATGGAGCTTAAATTTATATCACTCTAAAGATAACAGAAATAGTTTCTCAGTGTTCTCCTAAGAACTGGAAATCATCCACAGTTTATTATACTTTTCTTACCCAATTAATCCAAGTTAATGACTTCACCAGACAATAATGACTCTGATTTAGAGGGAGATGGTCCCTGGACACAATGTTTTAATTATCAAGCCACAACTGTGCAGAAAATATTTTTTAAAATGAAGACAAACTGATTTCAATTGTAATATAGACTGCTTTATTAGCAATTAAGAAGGGATATTAATTAGGATATATTGTTAATGCTGTAATTTTTTTCTTTAAATATGTTCTTGGTTCCAAGTATCGTATGAAAACAGTTTTTTTCTGTTTTTACCAATTGAAGGAGCTAATATTGTACAAACTACTCTGCTGAAAAGAAAAAAGAGGACTTTGTCTAGTAACATGTATTTCTAAAGTAATTTTATGACATATGGTAGGCAGAATAATGACCCTCAAAGATGTCCACGTCTTAATCCATGGAACCTGTGAATATGTTCCCTTACACGTTACAAGAGTCTCTGCAGATATGATTAAATTTAAGGGCCTTGAGTTGGGAGATTATCTTGGATTTTCTGGGTGGGCTCTCTAATCACGTGAGTCCTTAAAAGTGGAGAACGTTTTCCAACTGTGGTCAGACAGAATGTGAGAAGAGAAGGGACAGAGAGGCGCTACATTGCTGGCATTGAAGATGGATGAAGGGGCCCCAAGCCAAGGAAGCAGGCGGCTCTAGAAACTGGAAAAGACAAGGAAACAGGTTTTGTCCTAGAACCTCTGGAAGTGAAGATAGCCCTGCTAAAACCTTGATTTTAGCCTAGTGAGGACCATGTCAAACCTCTGACCTAGAGAACTGTCAGCGAGGATATTTGCATTGTTTTGAGTTACTAAGTTTGCTGTAAGTTGGTATATCAGCAATAGAGAGCTAATGCACATCACATTACAGTTTTTTTATTTTCTCAGTTTTACTATTCTGTGTTGAAATGCACAAAGCAAAAATGTTATAATTTTTAAATAAAGATAGCAAATGTCATTCATGTCGTTTTTTTCCCAGTAGAATATATGCACACACACATCTCTACATATCTATCATCTTAAAGCTTTTTTTTTTTATTAGTTGGAAGTTAAAGATAAGTGTGTTTGCCAAATAGGGCAGTTTTCTTTACATATTTTACAAAATAGTAATACAGTTGTTGGGGTCTTGAAATTGGATTTTTAATGTAGTAGTCAGTAAGAATAACTTTAGTTAAATTGCTGCTTTTCCAATAATATTTAACGAAGTTTTGAAATCTCTAGCAAGAGTCATTAAACTTATATAACAAAACAAGTCTTCCAAGTAATGCTCTTACATGGACAGGTAATCATGGGTTAGGAAGAAAATTCTTACAATAAACTAGGAAGAATCCCTATAATCTGGAGAAAATAGAGTCTATATTTTGCTAAATATGTGTGATAAAATGTGAATTCTGAGTGTGTTGTCTAGTAGGCCTCAGAACATTTAAAGTAAACTTAAAGGATTATGGTGGTGGGAGTGGGCTCAGAGGAGGAATTGGTGCAGGATCCAAAGTTAAAGAAGCCACAGCCTACAAGGTTCAGGGCAAACGAAGACAAATGCAACCCAAAGACCTTCAACCCACCTGTCACTCCAACACAGGGCTTTCCTACTGAGCAATGTAGCGTTGTCTATCCATTTGGCCCCTATCTTACTTCTCTAGAATACAGTTAACTAGGTCTTAAATCACCTTGATTAGTTGAGACAGACCCTATTCTACTTGGAGTATTAGGCGCAAGTCTACCAAGGAGTGTTTTGATTTAATATGGGATTTCTCATCCTCTGTAAGTTCTGATGACGTGATGGTTAATTTTATGTGTCAACTTGACTGGGCCACCAGGTGCCCAGAGATTTGGTTAAACATTATTCTGGGAATGTCTGAGAGGATGTTTCTGGATGAGATTAACATTTGAATCAGTAGCTTGAGTAAAGCAGATTGATGAGCTTCATCCAATCTGTTAGAGACCTGAATAGAACAAAAAGGCTGACCCTCCCAGGAATCCCCTCCTGCCTGATACTTTTAAGCTGGGACATAAGTCTTTTCCAGCCTTCAGACTTAACTGAAACATCAATGATTCTTGGGTTTTGAACCAGTTGCTTTCAGAGTGGAACTTATGCCATCAGCTCTCCTGCGTCTCCAGCTTTCCCACTGCAGATCTGGGAACCTGCCAGCCTCCATAATCAATCACATGAGCCAATTCCTTATGATTAATTTCATTCTCTCCCTCTTTCTCTCCCTATATATGTGCATGAGTATAGTATATATATACACGTTCTGTTTCTCTAGAGAACTCTACTGCTGATGGGGGTGAAACTATGCTGACCATTCCCCATTCTCAACTGCTAATGGTTTCTTGGCCTCTTGGTCATCAAAGCCCTACTCCTCATAGGCCCAGCCAACATCTGGAGCTAGGCAAGGCTTATGCCAATGAGAATTACAATACATTTCCAGTGGATAAATGACTTCTTCAATAAAAAAAATATTTCAGACTCCATTCACAGTGACAATAGTCAACAGTTTATTTCAATGTGGTACTTTCACAAAGCAGAATAACTTGGTATAGTCGGGCATGAAAGTTTTGACTGTGACACTTTTCCTGTCATGTCCAAAAGGCCAGTTAAAAAGAAAAATTTTTAATAGTGGGAACACATGGATCTATTTTTCAGGCAAAATAACTATATTAATAAACTAACATTTTGAAATGTCAAGTATAGTGTAATTAATAACCCTTCTTTCGCATATCTTTTATCTCCAATATTTTTACAACCATTTGCAGTAGATAAAACAGCTGTTATTCGTAATTATAGAAATGAAGATAATGAGGTCAGCAAGATTATAGAGTTGGCCAAGTGCACATCACTACTAGGAGATACGGCTGGGTTTAGAAACAAGAACTTTCTTATTTCTGTTTCAGTGCTCTTTGTATTATATTACTATGATGCTCTATGTGATTAAATGATACAAGTTCCAAGAGCAGTACTCTATAATCCAAGAAAGGAGAATGGAATTCAACCATAACCCATTTTCATAACGAATGGTCCTTTTCTATTAGTGTGTCCATTTTAGAAACATAATCCTACCTCAGTCCTAAGCACATGGATCGGCCCCTGAGATAGCTTTCATTACATACCTACCACACATAAGAGCTAACTAACCCTCTGTGAAGAGAAACTCCTCTTAGAAGATGAAATCTGTTGTCCTAACACATCCATGAAGGAAAAAAGAAACGCTTCTCCTCTTATCTCAGTGATGTTGCAGACACAGAGCAGAGCAGTACATCATGTGAAGCCTGCCTCCAAAGCAGCTCAACAGCGGGGTTCATGGACATTAATACCCCATTTGTTTCCAAGAACGGAGCAGCTGACAGTGTGATGGGATGATGTTATATATGCACACAAGCCTGCGGCAGCAAACCAACTATGCACAGCTGGTCAGGTCTAATTTTAGAGCTCTGGAGCCTCATCCATGGCCCTCTAGAAAAATTCCCCATATTGGGATGCAGTGTGTCTGTGTATGTGGTAGGGGGCAGGGAAGCATGCCATGCAGTGTTTTAACTTCTAAAAACAATTGGAAACTATATCCATGAATGTTTGAACTGAGATGGATTCACTATATAATAGCATTCTGGACAAGTTAGATTTCCCCTCCCTCTTCTCTCCCTGTTTTGAGTTTCTTAGTCCATGGAGAATAAATAATTCTATAGCAGAAACTTGACTGATTCATTCCACAATCAAAGGGACTGTTTTTTTTCTGTGTTGTTAAGTCATATCACAAGGTCAAGCCAACCTACTTTAGCTTCACTTCTTTAGAGTTTCTCACTGGTTTCCCCTAAACCAGGGATCTATATTATATAATTATGTTGTCATATATATTTTGAAGTTGCAAACAACACTTAATATTTCAAATAGCTGGTTAAGTAAGACAGGAATTTATGCTGATATTAAAAGCCATCCTGAATTGCTGCTAGGGATATTTTAAGAATCTCTCTATTACTAATGTGACAAATGATGACTTTAATGGCATCATAAACCAGAAATATGAAAGCATTATTAAAAAACTGCTTCATAAAAGAGTTATCAAGTAACTATCAGTTAAACTGTTTAGACATGATGAAAGTTCAGTCTAAACACACTGGGCCACTTCAGATACCCTGAACTAGCAATATCATAAAATGTGGAGGTAATGAATATTATTGCTTCAAAAATTGTCTTTGCTAATCTTACTCTGAATAAATTGTGTTGGTTAGGGAAATCCTTATACCTTATGAGACCAATTCACATTTAAAAGCCATTTTATTATTATGAAGCATTTCTTCAATCCATTGCCCAGACTTATAGTTCACATGCAGAAACTACATCACTTACTTTGGCTTAAATATTGAAATAGTGCACTTATATGCTCCTATATTTTAAAGATATTGGGCTCTGTACTAAAGGGTATCATTCTATTAATTATTCAAACTCTATGTGGTGGTTAAACATTTATGTCCCATGCACATTTTATCTTCTACTGTTTTTCCCCCTTTTAATTAATGGGTCCATAAGACACTTGGGGTGATATGAGCTGCTTTAAGTTCTGCTAGAATATATTTTATTGCACTCGTCTCCATCTTTGCAGAAGTATAGCAACAAATCTGTGCCAATGCACAAGTGAAATGGCTTTAGAAATCTCACGCTATTTATGCACAGATATACTTAAGGGAAGTATTGCTGTTGTTCTCTTGAAAGCCACTTGCTTGCACATGCATATCAAGAAAACAGAATGAGACCCTCGTGTGATCATGAGGGTGATCAGATATTCTGGCTCTTCAAATTATTGTATTATTACATAACTGAATTTTGCAAAAATAGCAGTTTAAACATGGTGTTCTGAATAGGTTTATTCTATGGCAAAATCACATCTACCTTCTAGAGGAGAGAAAACCCACAGCAAAATAGAAGATTGTAAGAAATGAAATGGGTGTAACATAAAATGGCCATGTAAAGATCCTGTTAGAGGCAGACAGCATTTACAGTGGCCCTAGTGGGATGTGATCAGCAGTAGGCATTGAGGTTATAGCAATAACAGGGCCTTCTATAGCAGTGGTTGCCACACTTGATCATGTGTTAGAACTACCTGGAGGGCTTATTAAAACACACATTTCCAGGCCCACCCTCAGAGTTTCTGATTCAGTAGGTCTGGGGTAGGGCCTTAGAGTTTCCATTTCCAACAAGTTCCCGAATGTTGCTGATGCTGCTGGTCTGGGGAACACACTTTGAGAATCACCTCTCTGTAGGGTCTGTCTGAATACATTACCAACTATTATGTTCAATTTTATTTTCTTCTACTTCAATGAAGTATGGGAAAGTTGATAGTTAATCATTAATCAACTACTACATTTGGAATTCAGAGGCTAATTTGATGTCTGTGCACAACTATTAGTGACATGTGACCAACCATCCTTGAGCAGACTTTGGTGTTTTCCTAGCCCACCCATAAAGGAGCACCCCATTCTGCTATAATTAAAGAATGCAAATTTTTATAAAGCAACATTTGCTATATTTTCTGATTGTAAAATACATGTAATACATAGCAATACATGTTCACTGGAGAAAATCAGAGCAGAAAAAAATAAATATGAAAATAAATGCAGTCATATTATCAACATCTAGAGATAATCACTGAGAACTTGCTATGGCAATGGAAACAGATTCTACTGAACATTTTTTAGGGAAATAGAGGATTTACCTTGATTAACACCATGCAAATGACCTAATAAGAATTCTTATTTTGCAACAGCCCTTGATCTCAACCATTACTTGCAATTTTGGCTGCCAGGTGCTGATTTTCCCTCTTTCAACTCTTCTCTCTTATGGTCTCTAAATTGCCCCCCACCTAGCCCCACTCAAGAAGCTTTCCTCTGCATCTCTCTATTTCCTTCTTTTTAAAAATTATGCAGAGTAGTTTTCCTCTGTTCCTGGTCTTCAAGTCCTGCACTCTTGTACCCATGACCTCTTGCTGAAAAGAACTCTCTAGTTACAAGGATCTGCTTTTCTTAGAAATAGTGGGAGTTATAAATAAACCCTTTTATTTCTGCTGCAAACAAATTTTTTTTCCTAGTGATATAATTATCTGTATGTATAGTGAAAATCTAGGATCTTGAAAAGTTTGAGTGTTGTATTACTTTTCTATGGCTGTTTATTTATTACTATAAAGTTAACAGAGTAAATGACACAATTTGATTGTCTCTCAGTTTTTGAAGGTCAGATCTGAACACAGTATGGCTGGATTTTCTGCTGAGAGTCTCCACAGGTGTTATGAGTGGAAGTATGTCGTGTGTGTGTGTGATCCCCCCCCCCCCCCCCCGGAAAGACATATGTTGAAATCCTAACACCTGTGCATGTACTTCTTATTTGGTAATAGGGTCTTTGCAGATGTAATTGAGTTAAGATGAGGTCATTAGTGTGGGACCTAATCCAACATGACTGCTTTCCTTATAAGAAGAGGAAAATACCATGTGAAGATAGAGACACCCAGGGAGAACACTGCATGATGCCAGAAGCAGAGATTGGAGTGGTGCAACTGCAAATCAATGAATGCCAACGATGGATAGCCACCACCAGAAGCTAGGAAGAAGCAAGGCAAGATTCTATCCAGACTCTCAGAAGGAGAATGGCCCTGCTGACACCTTGATTTTTAGACTCCTAGCCTCTAGAACCATAAAAGAATAAATTTCTGTTGTTTCTAGCCATCCAGTTTGTGGTACTTTGTTATAGTAGCCCTAGGAAACTCATACAGCTGGCTGAAATCAAGGTGTTAGTGGACCTGTGGTTCTCATCTAGAGCTCCGAGTTCTCTTCCAAGATGCTCCTCCAAGAAGTGGCAGCATTCAGTTCCTTGCACCACAAGGACTGAGGTGTCACCTTGCTGACTGTCAGCTGGGGGCCCCTCTCAGCCCCTAGATGGCTTTAACAGTTCCTTGTCATACGGTCGTCATAGGCAGTTGACAACATGTGTATTGGCTTTCTTTCAGGCCTGCCTGAGCGAGCACATATCTTTGATTTCCTCTTCTGCTCCTAGCCAGGGAAAACTGCTTTTCAGGGGATCCTTTGCTTAGGTTAGGCCCACTGAATAGGATAATCCCTTAAAGTTCAACTGATTTTGGACCTCAATTATAGCTATAAAATGCCTTCAGAGCAGCACCTAGATTAGCACTTGAATGAATACTTGGGAGAAAGAATGCTTACCTCTGGAACTGAGAATCTTGTGGGGGAAGGGCATCTTAGAATTCTTCCTAACACAGGTACATTCTGATTTATCAGCTTTTCTCAAAAATACTGGAAGAGGCCACTGGAGATTACTCAAATAGCCATTTCATTTTAGTTCTCTATACCTGCCAAAATTCTCTGGTGCAAATATACGTAACTCATCTAACACAAAGAACCACCCTAGCTATGTTCTAATGAGAGTGAAATACATAGTCTTTATTTTTCTGTAGAGATTTACTATCTGATCTTAAGTAATTTAATTGTAATTTAGTTTCCCCATGTGAATGAAGTAAATACTTCGGAGTCAAGGGGCAAGTTAAGCACATCTTCAATTTTTCTATTATAACTGAGTTATACGTTTATATTGTATATACTTTTGTTATGTGATGGAATATGATAGTCTGTGTATAGTATTGTCTTTGTTATATGAATATAACAATACAGTGTATGCTCTCTGATTTAGCTTCTAGATATCTGATATTCTGGATTAGGTGACATTTTCTCATCCTTCTGTGTTCTACTGATTATGGCCTATGCCCCACTGATTGCTTGCACCTTCTTGGCACTTTCTAGGACATCTGTATACTTCTGAAGTTTAATGGCATGTTTACCAAGAGCCAGCGGTTTATCCTCAAACGTTTTCCCATGGTTCTTATTATTTTACTCATATTATTTAATTAACTGTTTCATAAATGGATCAATTGGAAATGTAGAGAGAGGTACTTCTATGAAAACAGGTAACTATTTTTAAAGATTTGATAAAGGTAAGTTGCTAAAAATACAGTTAAATTTACATGAAATAATTGTAAAATATTTGAGAAAAAATCTTACAAATCTTGAGGAATTATTTATTCACATTGCTTTACAAGCAAAGATGATGTTCAAAATATTTAATGACTAGCAGGGCATGAGCAGTCTAGTGGTTAAGATTGGACATGCTCACCGCTGCAGCCTGGGTTCGTTTCCCAGTCAGGGAACCACACCATCTCTCAGTTGTCATACTGTGGTGGTGATGTGTTGCTGTGATGCTGAAAGCTATGCCACCAGTATTTCAAATACCAGGAGGGTTGCTCATGGTGGACAGGTTTCAGGAGAGCTTCCAGACTAAGACAGACTAGGGAGAAGGACCTGGCTACGTACTTCCGAAAACTTGGCCACAAAAACCTTATGAATTGCAGCGCATTGTTGTCTGATACAGCACTGAAAAGTGAGAGGATGGTGCAAAAAGACTGAGCAGTGTTCCGCTCTGCTGTAGGTCCCTAGGAGTCGGAATTGGACTTAACAGCACTAACATAACAAAGGGCATGAGTGGCAGTCATCAATTAGAATAGTTGCTCTTTCATTATAAAGGCTGTTCACAGCCTTTGAATTCTTACCCTACTTCGAAAATCTGACCCTGGATCCTGAAAATCGTGGAAGATACATTGTGGGTAGACCTTTACTATAAAATAAGAAGAAAATAACCGTGGCCCTCCACCAAAAGCATGGCAGTTGCGTGTACATGTTTTATGTTTTAAGATGAAATATTTAAGATATTTGGATATATGTGAATTACTTTTATGAACCCTTGGACAACTTTTCAGTTAAAATGCCCAGACTGGCCTTAATTTTCCCAGTAAGAGTGTTCTTTTCTGTGCTGTTGTTCTAGTTTACACTATTTTTACCATGAGAATAAGATACTTTATAAAGAAATCTATATTTTAGGAGAAAAGTGATATAATAAAAACTTGGTTAGTATTTTTTAAGTTGTTTTCTCTAATAGGCCCTCAGATTTCGTATCAAGTGGTACAGAAATAAAAGGGAGCTAGTGGACCCAGAGGTCCCTTCAATTAAGGCCTAGTAAATAGAGCTTTGGTAATGATTGTGGAGTAATAGTGTTGATGCTGACTTCCCTCTCTGCCATATCCTTTTGTCTCTCTCATTGTTGCCTAATTCATTTGAAGTTGTTTACTTCATGCACTGACAGAAGCGGAGACTGATGGCAACAGTTTAAAATTCTCTCTTATCTATTTGAAATTTCTTGTTAGTATTCCTACCTGTTTTCCATCCGTGTATGAAAACAAAAATCAGATACAAAGAGTCAGATTAAACAATGCCTTCTGCCTCCCAGGTCGGTTTAATACTCTCCCATATACCCGAGTTAATAATTCACACACTGCAGAACCCCAGCACGTCTCTATTAGACTTGATGTCCGCTATTAATGTGACAGCACACATCCAGCGCAAAGCTACAGTGTCGGGGATTGTACAAAGGGCAGGGACGTTCTTTAGACCATATGCTAAAAGCGTCTCTCTAGACAAGTTTGCCCATTCAAAACCAGGTCTCAGTAAAGCTAAATTCTATTAAAATGGTGTTTGTTTTAAGTGGGGCTAACTATAGAATTCCAACGAAACTCGAGAATTGCAGAGCCCATCATTTTTTTCCTGCATAAACAGTTCTCCTTTTCCAGAGGTGAATGGAAGCAAATCTTCCGGTTTTTTTACTTCTCATCACTCCCTTTCAGCTGGCCATTAACAAGGGAGCTGACACTACATATTGTGAAAAGAATAGTATACAAATGGGATTAATCGACTTGGAGCCTACAGGCCAGGCAAGAAACAATCTGATGTTTTATTTAAATGTTTTTATAGCAGGAGCCTAAGAAGAACTGGGAGAGTGTAATGTATTGCAGAATTCAAAGTGGTAAAGTTAGGAAAAACAAAGCCATATTCAAGTGAAAGCCCAGAGTTTTTAATCTCTCATTTTATATTTCTGATTTTTGATAAATTTTATAGTAAATCACCATCAAAGTTAGTCTTGAGAACTGCATATCTGCTGAAATAAGTAAGCCTCAATAATTATGTTTGAGCTGTATTTCTAGATGTAAAAACTTTGTTAGCCCAACCGAAGTTTCATTTGTGTACACAGAGTTGGGTTAATTATCTGGGTTGTTCATATAGAAATATGTCTTCACAAAGGGAAAAATAAGATAGAATTTGGACAAGTGTCAGAATTATTTTTGAGGGGCTTTCAACAATTTATCAGCCCTCATGGTGTAGCCAGGTTTGCTAAATATTAGACAAAATTTGCTCACAAAAATTTTTGTGCATGTCCTACAACCCTATGAATTGTGAACATACATTACAATAACTATAATTTTGAGCCGAGTCACAAGATTCAAAAGAAAACATAAAATCTCATTAAAGAAAGTAAAAGAAAAAAGAAAAGAACATCCATACCAAAGATATATTCTAGCTGAAACAACAACGTGAGGAAACCGAACTAAATTGGATGAAATGTTTTATCTGTGGAAATAAGGAAATCCATTATAGGAGTAGGAAATAGAATTTGTTGAGAAAATCTTTAAAATTATACATTTTTAAGCTCAAGTTTACCTGAGACTGAATAAAGGAGGAGATAGAAATAGAATTTGGAAAGATCATTTTTGATAACAATGGCTGTCAACCTAATGATTTCAGTAAGAGGTCAAATATGGTAGGACACAATTAGATTATTTTTATGCATTAAAACATTCCCCTCCTTCCTCCCAGATTGTTTGTATAATGCAGACTTTGGATTTCAGACACTGGTAGTGTGTCATAACCCAGGGCTGAAAAGGAAATGCTAATTCTCATATATCTCTTATGCTGGAAGACAGTAGTCAGTTAAGAGAACAAACTCAATATGTGATCAGCATTAAATTGTAATTGTTAGCTTCCTTAGAGAAAATAGTTAGAAGAGTGTGAAGTCAGGTTGTGGTGTTATATGTCTTTGTGGGAACATTAGTAATGGCAATTATTATTATTTTTATTACTATAAATGATAATCTCGTTAAGCAAAATAATTAACCATTAGGCTGGCCCTTAACACAAATCATGCTTTAATCAACTAAATGAATTTTATGTTTACCAATCTACTTAACAATGGAGTGATAATTAATATTTATTTGGGAGCTTACTACTTGCTAAGCTGCTTCTATGTGCTCTATATGTATTAATTTATTTAACTCGTAAAAATCGTGTCCATTTTACAGATGAAGAAAACGAGTAAATTTCTCACCTAATAAAGGGTACAAACAAAAGTTGAACCCTGGTAGTACCACTATGAGCTCAATCATCTAACCAGTACTTTATTTTGGTTTTTGAAATATATGATAGTTGAAATACTATATAAATTTGTGACATCATGGAATTACCTAAAATAAATAGAAATGTCAAACAGTGGTGATATTTGCCCTGAATCATGCATTCATTTGTTTAATCATTCATTTTTTCAACCAAAAAAATAATTTTTCATTTCCTACCAGGTGCTAGGTGTATAAAGATGAATAAGACATAATCTCTTCTCTTAAGAAAGTTCTTGTTCTAATGGAGGAAAGAGAAACAAAACAAATTCTTGCCACATAAGTATATGTTTTAGTGTGAGGCTAGATATATTCTCAGAATACTTGAAGACACAACTTTTGGCCACCTATTCCCTTCTGAGGGGGCCAGAGAGTAGAAGTGTTAGAAAAAACTTTCTCAGAGTAGGTGATACTTAAGCCAAATTTTAAAGGATTCAGTGTGAAGGGATGGAATTGAAAGGCGGTTGTTGGTTTGATCTAGATGTCATTCTTTAGGAAATGGGGAGCTGATGGTGTTGGCTATCTTAGGAGAAGGTAACATTATTAAAGAGAATAGAATCGCAACTTGTATACATAGAATAGTGCAAAATGAACCTATGCTATTTGGTAGAAATCAGTTGAATTAATGAGTGCTACATTTCTTCAATAAACAGTTGCACAGTGATGAAAAACTTACACGATGGGTAAACAGCGGACACTTTTGGTATTTTGAATTCCAGGATAAAATAATTCATTCATTATTATTGTAAAAGTCACTGTGTTTGGTGTTTGTTTGCTCTGTGGAATACAAACAATGGCTTGCTTTACAAATGCAAAATGGAGCTATTTAATACAGGCTCTCAGGGCTAACTGGTAAAATTTGAGGAGCCATTCTGATGATCTAGTGGTTAAAGTTCAGTGCTCTCACTGCTTCTGCAGCCTGCGTTCATTCCAAGGTTGCAGAACCATACCACCCGTCTGTCAGTTGCTATGCTGTGGCAGTGGCTCACATAGAAGAACTAGAAGGACTTACAACTAGAATATACAACCAAGCACTGGGGCTTTGGAGAGAAAAAGAAAATTAGGAGTTGGCTTTTAAATACAACCATCTTTGAAATCACTCATGAAAGCATTACTTATATCACAGAAATTGTGCATGCTACCAGGGCTTTCTTTCTCCAAAGACCCAGTTGATACTGTCTGAGCTGAATTTTAAAAGGTGAAATGTGGAGGGTGGAACTGAAGCAGTAGTAGTGTTGATTGCACTTAAATGTCATTTCTTTGGACACAAAATATCCCCAGACATAAATATAATTGAAACATATCTCTATGCTTACTTATCTTGGTATCTTCATTTCTTTGTTGGGTTAATTTTTATCTACTCTCCTCTGCTCAAAACGAACTATCCAGTGTCTCTCCATTTCACCTGGACTAAAAGCTAACATTTTCAATGGCCTACAAGCTTCTCAAAATGCACCTGTAAGATCTCATCTCCCACTACTCTCTTTTGCTTCTTACATCACTCAAGTCAAGCACATAGGATCCTCCCATTTAGACCCTTGGCTTGGCTTATCCCCCTACTGGAAAACCCTTCCCCTAGATATGTACATGGCTTCCTTTCTCACTTCCTTCAGGTCTTTGCTCAAGTGGTAGACCTGTTAAACCTGGCCTATCCTTACCTCTTTGTTTAAACACCACAACTCCCAACCCCTAGAACTTATAATCCCCTTTCCACTGCTCTATTTTTCCCTAACACTTACCATCTTCTAACATAATATGTGACTTATTTATTTATTTGTGGTGACTGTCTCCTCCCCCCACTGGAATATAAGCACTATGAGGGCAGAGACTTTTGTATGTTTTTTCACTGTTTTATCACAGACACCTAGAAAAGTGCTGGAACATATTAGATACCGATGAATATTGATTGACTCAATGAATGTTGATACATGTATGTGTGTGTGTGTATATATATAGTACAGGGCAAGAGCTTTGATGGTTTATGATGAGTTTTAACTCTAAAGGATCTAGAATTGCCCAATTCTGTCCTATAAATAACCTCCTATCAAGGTAATTGTACCCTGAGAATGAGAGTACCTAGTATGGTTGAAACTGATTTGAAGCATATAAATTAACCTCAAGCTTCAAACTTCTTCTTCTAAACCCACATCCAAACTCTGACATTTTACCTCTTGTGGTTGAGCTGTATGGCATAGGAACTTGAAGCAAGAACAGGCATATATTAGAGAGAGAGAGAGAGAGAGCAGAACTGTGGTAGTCAGTTTTCAAGATGGTCTCTATTGATCCCTGCCTCCTGGGATTTATAACCTTGTCTAATTCCCTCCCACACTGTACCAAGATTGGTTTGTATGCAATAAATATAGCAGAAGTGATGAATGGTAAGACACTTCCAAGATTGTTATAAAAGACACTGGTTTTTTTCTTGGTCATACTCTATCTTAGATCCCCCACTTTCGAGAAACCAGCTGTTTTGTTGAGTAGGCCTATGGAGAGACCCATATGATGAGGAAATGAGCCCTCCTGACAATAGCCACATGAGGGAGCTTGGAACTGGACCCCCCCAGCCTAGTCAAGCCTTCAGATGACAGACGTTCTGACCTACATCATGACTGCAACCTCATGAGAGACTCTAAGCCATAGCCGTTCATCTAAGCTGCAGCCAGATTCCTGGCTCTCAGACACTGTATGAGATAATAAATATTTGTGTTTTAAGCTGACAGGTTTTGGCGAAATTTGTTATATAGCAGTATATAGCTAATGAAAGTACCATCTTCATATCAACAACAGAAAGAGGCAGAAAAGAAAGACCTGCTTGAATGGTCCAATGAATGTTCTAAATTTTACTGCTTCAGTGATCATTTCTTCTTATTGGAGAGATTGTTCCTGATAAAAGGAAGAATGTAGGCAGAGAGGGAGATATTTTCTTACCTCCTCACTCCCCATATATATTAAGCATATAGATTTTGTCAATCTTACTCATTTCACGTACTATAGACTGTAATATTTCAGAGGCAAAGATCATGCTTCTCCTCTTTTTAAAAACATGTTTTATAGTTCAAATACAGTTTTGGTAAGATGAGCTCTTTAAATATCTTTTGAATGAATGAGTGAATGAATGAAGCTGTCAACATAGTGTTCAGTTAATCAATGTTTTCAGACGTAGTAAAGACTGAGGGGGGTGGATAAAATCAGACTTCTTGTTGAATGTATTACATATAAAAGGACTACATTCTTGTAAATGGAAGGCGAGGCATGAAGGTAGATATAGCACCACCCAGTCAATGCCAATTACCTAAACTAACGGAGGGGAACATAATCACAGATAATAGAAAATGTCAGGTAATCTGCCTGGGGTGGTCTTTCCTGCCAAAGTTGAAGCTGAATCACTGAGTCAAAAATTTCAAAGGGTGTGAGAGTCAGAGCACTAGAAAATAATCTCTAGGAGATGTACAAGGTGAAGTTAATGAATCTGGGTGGTTTCTTCTACTTTTGATGACTTTGCTCCTCTCTTTCTCTCTCTCTTTTTTTTTTTTGGTTTGCATCACAGGGCAAGTGTGGGCAACAGTGAGATTGTTGGAAATCGAGATGACATATTCCTGACTGAGCAGCTGCCAGAGATCTCAAAGGAAAAAGAAAAAGTCCCATAGAGAAAACAAAGTGAAGAAAATTAGGAAATTGGACTAGAGAATGTTGCAGATGGCAAAGGCAGTAAAATTCTTGATTTTGAAATGTCTCCTACCACCCTCAAAGTTTGCTGATAATCTACAGTTGATCCTAGTTTCAATAAATTTGACAGCATCCATTTAAATATGCAGATTTTTAACTTTAGTTTATTCCTCATCTGGGATTTAAATGTGAAGAAGGAGTAAAAAGTGCAAGTACAAGGATGACAGAGAAATATACGTTAAATGGGAAACAGCTATAGAGTTTATGTTTGA
Organism: Equus quagga; assembly: GCF_021613505.1. Classification (NCBI taxonomy): domain Eukaryota; kingdom Metazoa; phylum Chordata; class Mammalia; order Perissodactyla; family Equidae; genus Equus; species Equus quagga. Next base: position 98,113,703 of record NC_060272.1, read on the forward strand.
CAGAATCCATCATATTGTTTCAGTAGATGTTTTATTGATGGGGATTTTACCTTAATTTTATTATTAAATTTTCTTGGAATTAAAATATCTTTCCTATGTCTGTTAATCAGTTTGCATTGTGCCCCAAGATGGAATATGAAACAACATGAAGATAAAGGAGTTTACACTCTGAACCAAACTCCCCCCAAGATAAGCCACACTCCGGGGGCTAATACCCCCATCTCTGACAGCCTGTGTTTTGGTGGTAATAACTTCTCCTGCCTCAGAGCAGAACTTCTCATAAAGTGGCATAAATTATCCTTCCTTGATAGACTCTGCAAAGTGGCCACCACTCCCTGCAGTAGGCTGCTCTGTTTGACAGCATTGGCATTTCCATCTTTTGGAAATAGCAGTCTTAACCATGTCAAAAACCTAGATCAGTTTAACGAAGGTTTTCCTACCTTGGGCATTTCTCCTCTGCGTCCCTGGATATTGGAATATAGGAAAATTAAATATAGTGTTTACTATTTTCCCTTGAAATGCTGACACCGTGCTTGTGTAGGCCATTAACCATTACGAAGAGGACCAGAAGGGCAGTCAGGTTTTATCGGAATCTACCAGATAATCTTACTTCAAGATCCACTGGTACCCAGAGATTATGGTGTCACTGTAACTTTGATCATAGATTGTCAGAGAAGAGATAAGGGCACTCTTCAGCATAAGTCATTTTATTACAAATTCTCAAAGGGTAGCAAAATTTCTTGATTTATCCAAGTTGATACTCAGTTCCAATTTGAAGATTGTCATTGGGAGTAGACGTGGCAGGAGAATCCCTGTTGTTCTGATATGGAACCAGGGAGCATAGTAAAGGTGAGACGATAATAGAGGCAGTAAGGGTAGTACATTGTTAATATGGGGAAGCCAAGCAAAAAGAGGAAAGAAGGTATTAAAGAAAGCATGCAGCATCCACATTTATGTAAAAACATGTTTATATTTGTGTATATACAAAAGATACATTTAAAAAGTAACATACAAGTCTTATGAATAGTGGCTGCATACATGTCGTTGTCAGCGTCAACTTTCACAAAACTGACTTAATCTTTCCTGTTCATTAAATACTTTTGTGTTCATTGGTCAAATGGTCATTTGAGAATTTTTGCTTAGCTGAGTCAGAGGAAAACTGTATCACATCTATGAATGTTGCAAAATGGGCCATGATGACATCTAAAGATCTCAGTTTAGTTCTCTTCTTCTAGACTCTAGAGCGTTGAGGTTTGTTAGTGTGCCTCTAAGGGCTCTGTGTGTGGGTCTGTGAGGAATGCTGGGGGAAGGGATGAGACATGCTGATTAGTTCTGGGATTTGAGTACTATCGTCCAGCAACATCCTCTCTGGTTTCCTAAAGCAGTCACCTCCACCAATTTGAATTTTGAGGTTTTTTTGCAGTAAATAATTTCAATGGAGAAGATACTTGTCATTCAGATTCTTCAATTAACCCTTTATACTATGATACCTTGCTTTGCAAACAACCACCTGGTTAAAATTAGCCTCCCCAAGGCGATTTACCTACTTGGAGAGGACAGACTAATCTGGAAACACAAGTAATATAGACAACCTGGCTATATTTTTACAAAACATTTTTACAAAACATTTACAAATTGGCATTTGGATTTATATCCTAATCTTCTATGAATTTGGCTGAATAAATCAGCCACTTTGAGTCTATTCAGCTCTGCGTTGGCAGAAAAAAATCCATTTTGGGGACCTATGAACTTGAGGAACAGCCTATCCTGTATGGATCTTGTGAAGTGAGGGGCTTCCTCTCTTCCTGCCTGGGAAGCCAGAAAGCTCTACTTGTTTCATCTCTCTTTAACTTCACCAAAACCAGAACATTTTCGTCAGTTCAATTTGGTAGGAAATGTTTACGAAAACAATTTCACAGTAAAAGGATATGATTTTATAATTCACAACATCTTTTTATCAGCTGCAAGGCAACAATGTCTCTATCAAAACCCCTTCTTTTGGAAAAATAAAACTGGACCCGTCATCATAAATGTTGCCACCTACGTGGCTTCAGAGATGCTATCTGACAACATTTAAGAAATACACCACCATGTCATGTAATTTGGCTTATTTTCTATTGGGGGAGGGTAGATGTGGCTTGTGAGTTTTAGAAATGTTGCAGAAAAACAACTGGGGCCGCTTTAGAGGGAGGAGTCTTATGAGTTAAGTTTGGTTACTCCATTTGTCTGCATATCCATCCTGACTTCAAACTCCTTTCTTTGATCAGGGCACCTACACTTTTATACAAGACTTGTAAGCACTTCTTAAATAAGGGGTTCTTGGGCTTTAAACACACATTCACATCATAGTCCCACAGGACTTGTAACAATGCTGAATCATATGCAACTACTTTGTGTTTATTAAGCTTAATTCTACTAAAATCTTCCTTCGAGTAGAAGGAAGAATACTTTACACACACACACAAAATACAACCATATATACTCATGTCACTCCTCACTTGTAACGTGTACACCAATGCCTGCTCATAAGAGATCTAAGAACTTTATAGGTCTCTATATTTTTAACACTTACTACTCTGTGACCAAAAGGAAACATAACATTTCAAAATATTTGGGAATTGTATATATTTATAATTACTTGACATTTCTTTGTCATAGTATTCTTTTCTTTTGCCATTTTATTTAAAAATATGCCATGTTTTTTTCCTTCCTTTCTTTAAAATTTTTTTCCCCTTTGGCAGTTAAATAATATCTTAAAATAAAAACTGTGGGAAATTATAATAAAATTGCAAGTCCTTTTTCCCATTTCCACTTCTTCAATAAAATTAGAGGAATGCTGGTGATTGCAGTGATCTGATTGGGAATTTAAATGCAAAGAAAATCAGAAAATTCTAAATTGTGGTTCCCACAGCAACTATAAAAAGACACTCAACATGACTGCATATTTATATTAAGATATAAAACTTAACAACTTCCCCGGTTATACAAATGCTATATAAAAACAAAGGGGTGGAATTATGGTTGCTATGGGAATCACAACTCTGAACCTACTGACTTTTGGAAGTTTAAATATACTGACATAGAATTTCACACTGAATATTACATAGGTACAGGAACATGCACGGGATTAGAGACAAACATGTGGCAAATGACATGAGATGAAATAATGAAAGAAAATGTCACTCTAGTGCCTAAATGTCTCCTATTTATGGATCAGTCCCTCTCTTTGCAATAATATATTGCCTCTGAAAACAGAGCAAAATATCCCTAGGTTGTGCTTTGTGAAATGATGGTATATAATGCCTATCTTTCCCCTTTAGTTTGATGGCTTAAGTGCTCTTAAATGTAATGGTGGAAACATGGGCAATGGACACATAGAGACTTCAGTATGAATCTTAACTTAGCAATTTACTAGCCAATTAACTTTTCATTCTCTTTTCCTAAAATCAGAGGAACAATTCTTATTTTATAGACATTTTATGAAACTAAAATGGCATAAGATATACAGAACTCCTAGCCAAGACAGGCAGTTAATATGTGGATTCCTACTTTTTAAGACTCAACACATTTCACTAGAAGGCATTTGTTATTTCAGGAATCTATTTTAAATTTTTGAGAATTGCTAGCCACTGCTGGAAATTTAAAAAAAAAATCGCAATACTCATCTTTGAGCTTGTGGAAATAATATTCTACTTATGCAATAAAATAAATAATTCTTGCATAAAGCTTATAATTTACAAAATGTATATGATTACTTAAGAAACATGCAAAAAGAAAAACTGATTTCTTTCTTTGAGTTATACCTAATTATCATTCTTTTACAATAAGCAATGGTTAAAAAATTTTAGGAAAACAGATGACAATGGCAATCACATAATTCCTTGCATCTTTTTATCCACAACCATATTAAACAACAGTTATATGCTTCTTGTATTGGTTCAGCCTTCTGCTTGGCAATTGCTTTTATTTTTTTTTTTCCCTACAGGTCTCAGCAGTTCTGGATTTTCTCATCTCCTGAGTGGAGATAGGTAAGAGGCTTTTTCCCATAACAAGGAGACTGCATCATTTATTATTATTTATGTTATTATTATTATCTCATTCTCAGTGTAGAAATGCAGGCAGTCTTGTGATCCAATCATAACTTCAGTAATGCCTCTGAGATAGTTTTCTTCTCTTCACTTATTACCAGGGCCACAATGTTTTGGACAGAGGTCTCTTGCAGTGATTTAAGAAATCTTACATGTTCATTTGTCATAATGTTTATATCATGTGAAGTCAGAACATGGCGTTACTTACATAATATTTTAGTTAATTAATTTAAATTATTTTTTCCAGTGTTTTAATTATATCAGAAAAGCTTTAAGCCTGTAAACTGGAATTTAGCTGTCTTCTAGAATGCCTACTTTGTTGAAAACTGTATACCTATGAGAGGGGTCGTATATAACCTTTAAAGAAACTAAGGGTCAGAGGCTAGTAAGATAATATGCCCTAGACCAGAGTTGCTCAAATTTTGACTGCAAATCACAGTAGGAAATGCATTTTACATTATGACCCAGCACACACAAACACACCCCCACACTTAGACACACAACTGACAGAGAGGTTTCACAAAACAACTCATATTTGCTACACATGATATACTCTGATCTATTCTAGTCTTTCAAAAAAATTCTAGTTACAATCCACTAAATTGATTTCATGACCTACTAAAGGCTTTCTGTTAGTAGTTTAATAAAACCTAGAGCACATTGTCAAAAAATGGCAGAACGTTGATAGTAAACAAAGTTCTCTGAATAACATCTGTCTATCTATCTGTCTGTCTATCTAATTTCTCTATCTGGTAGATGTATGACCTTGAGCAAGTTCTTATTTTTTTCTGTGTCTCAGTTTATTTTTAATCTGGAAAATAGGAAAAATATTAATACCATCTCATAAACTGCAAATGAGTGTATGTAAAAATCTTTGAACAGTGCCTGGCATAGTAAACGCTATGCAGAGTAGTTCTTAGCTCTTACTGTTATTAACAAGCACTGAATGCTCACAATGTGCCCTATGATTGCCGGAGGAGCTAAAATGGAATGAAATAAATTCTGCCCTAAGGAGCTGACAGTATATTATGGAGTAAAGATAGGAAAGTAAATAATTTTGACATATGGTATGAGTTTTATGATAGATGTAAGATCAGTTTACCGTGGTGACAGCTACCTCCCCAAAAGCCACACAAATACACCTGGTTGCTTAGATTCTTTTTGGAGATTCCCTAATCCTCAAGTCTTCAAGGAGGAGTGCTTATGAGTTCACGCATTAGTTAAGGTTTCTCCTTTCTTCTGTTTCTTCAGTGCCACATTGCTGCTCTGGCTTCTACTTATGCAAGTGCCATCATTCTCCTCCAAACTCCGTCCTATACTTATCGCTTCATTCTGAGCAATCTCCATCTGCCACTGCTGCCGCCCTGATGCTCAGCTCAGTAACTGTTCCATTCAAGCTGAGGGGCAACCTGAACAACCATGCTGCTGATCCCTGCGGTTCACCCCAGCTCCTGCTGCTTTTGGAGTGTCGGGCCGTCTTTCTGAAGTGACTCCCTTTGTATCTTACCAAGGACCCATACCAGGATTACTTGAGCATTGAGTCATTCCAGAAGTTTGTGTCTAGCACTTTTTAGTTTTCTCCAAAGCTGTTTCCTTCCAAGGTGGTGATGTGCCTTTGAGTTTTACCCAGAACACTTGATTCTTCCTGATTCTCAGCTTCTGGTGCTAGGAGGGCTAATCATGCCAGATTCTGAACTCCCTTATGACAAATCCCTTTTCAGAGACTCGATAGCGCCCCCAGGCAATTTGGCTTCTGAATGACTCCTTCACTTTTCCAGGCATTCATGAACATATCTGAATCCCAAGTGTGATCTTTTGTGAGTTACTTTCCAAAAGGACTTTTAGACCTATTGGTATGCTGGCAAATGTTTAACAACCAGATATCTTGGGGTAGGGGAGCACGATTTGTATCATTCCATGGTGTAAATACTCCCAGCAGGGCCAATTTCAGGGTACCAGTGTATACGTGAAATTGGGAAGTGATGCCTCCATTTGGCTCTCTTGAACCAATATGAGCTAGCTCCTGCACACCACTGCTTACGCTCTGTGCCAAACCATGAACGTGAACAGATATCTGGGTGATTGAGGTGTTGCATTACTCCATGGACCAAACATATCCAAGTCTAAGCCAGGTCACTCTGTTACACACATACACATACACACACACTGACAGGCACACACATAAGGACGTGTGGTGGTAAGTAAGAAATAAATCACTGACACAGAAAATGTTAGATTTTTCCTCTGCTGTACTCTGAGGGCACCTTGGTTGTCTATTACGATCCTTTGTACTATATCACACTCATTTGTTTCCACATATTACCCAATTGGATTTTCTTTTTATTTTTCAGCAGTTTTACTGAGATATAATTCACATACTATATAATTCTCCCATTTAAAGTGTATAATTTAATGGCTTTAGTACATTCACAGAGTTGGACAACCATCACCACAGTCAATTTAGGAACATTTTTATCACCTCAAAAAGAAACCGCATACCCATTCGCAGTTATTCCATATTCCCACTCACCCCTTTCCTCCTCAGTCCTACTCAGTCATTAATCTAATTTTGGTCTCTGTAGATTTGCCTATTCTGGACATTTCATATAAATGGGATCGTGTAATACGTGGTTTTGTGTGATAAGCTTCTTTCACTTAGCATAATATTTTCAAGATTCTCCCATGCTTTGGCATATTTCAATGCTTCATTTTATTTTAATACTGAATAAGATTCTGTTGTGTGGATAGATCACATTTGATTCGTCATTCACCAGTTGATGACAATTTAGTTATTTCCACTTTTTGCTGTTATGAATAATGCTGCTGTGAACATTTGTGTTAATTTTTGTGTGGACATATATTTCCATTTCTTTTGGGTATTTACCCAGGAATGGAATTACTGAATCATATGGTAGCTCTATGTTTAAGAAATTACCAAACAATATTTTAAAGCATCTGCAACATTACATTCCCGTCTGCAATGTATGAAGTTTCCAATTTCTCCATAATCTTACAACCACTTGTTATTATCTTTTTTTGGTTATAGGCAGCCTAGTGAGTATGAAGTAGTATCTTATCATATTTCCTTCATGATTAATAATGTTGAATGTCTTTTCATTTGCCTACTTGTATTTCTTCTTTGGAGAAATGTCTATTTAGATCTTTTGCTTATTTTTAAAATTTATTTATCTTTTTGTGATTAAATGTGAGTTCTTTATATATTCTGGAAACAAATCCCTTATCAGATATATAATTTGCACATATTTTCTTGATTCTGTGGGTTTTCCTTTCAGTTTTTTATAATGTCACTTTCAACCACCAACATGTTTTATTTTAATGATGTCTAATTCATCTGTTTTTTTTCTTTTGTTGCTTATATTTTTGGTAGCATACTTAAAAAAGCTTTACCAGACCCCAAATCTTGAATATTTGCTTTTATGTTTTCTTATAAAATGTTTATAGTTTTACCTCTTACATTTAGCTCTGTGATCCATTTTGTGTCTATCCAGTTTTTGTGCATCAGGCAAGGAAGAGTGTGTTTCCGTAACACCAGGGCTTCCATGGTAAAAGTCCAGGATAAAGAATTGGCATTTGGCCTTAATCTTAAAGAAAATGAAGCACAGTCTCCACTCTGTATGCAAATTAACCAATGATTTTCCACTAAAAATTAAAAAAAAAAGACATCACCCGTTGTGGAATTTATTTTGGTGATTACACATTTTCTTTCTTTGAGTAGCTATCAATTAAAATTCTAATGCCATCAAAGCTTCATTTTTTTCATGTCTCACTAACAGACCTTACTTGCTTAATGGACTGAGAACTGAAGAAGTATTTTTACTTTTTTGACAAGTAATTAAATTTCTAACAATATTCTGGATCAAACAGTTTACACTGAATTAGTAATCTGATTTTTAGCTGCAATTATATGTGTAAACAGTTTCCTTTTCTCCCAAAGGTTGTAAGTATCTTTATAAAAATAGATGGAAGGAAAGTGGTAAGGGGAGTGTAACCTCCCCATAACTCCAAAAAAATAAAAAAAGAAATCTATTGAAGTTAAAATTAAAAGGAGGTGTTTGATATGATAAATAATGACGAGATAATGGGTTTCTGTGGGATATGGAAATAGAATCCACAATGAGAATGAGGACCTCAGTTAAGAGCTGGTAGGTGGATCGACTATGAACTGAAAGTTTGACTTCTCTACTTTTTCACAAGCATTACTGGCATTTGGCAAGACTATCTGTAAGTCTTCTCGAGTGCATGTATTTCTCAGAAGTGACAGGTCATCCGGTAGCCTAAAGGTAATACTGGATAGCCTAAATTGTAGGCAAATCATATGTATATATTTCTCTAAATAGTTCTATGTGAATCTTCTAGGCCAGGTGATGATAAGATGCTACCAGAAGAGAAGTCTGTCCTCTGTTTAAAACATAGATGTTGCTTCTAGGCACAGGCTTTTTAAAAGGGCTGTGTTGAGCATAGCAGGCTGTTTATGCTGGAGAGGAAGGAGGCTGACCATAAACGTATAGCTCATAAGTTGATTAAATACTACAGCATTGCTGTGTTGTAAGTTATTAAGGGGCAGTGGCACAGAGACCCTCATCATCACTAATGAGGATTCCAGCCTGACTGATTTGACCTGATCATTAGGAGATGATAATAGATATATCCCGTAAATTACTGGATGACTTTGATGATTGCTCAGTAGCATGCAGACTAAAAGCAGAGCCCAGCATGGATTTTATCATTTATCTAATCTATTTTAGACCAAAATGTACCAGAGAGAATATAAAAGACATTAAACTATTTAGAGTTACCAAGCTATAAATATTTGGCAAATACAATTTTTATAGCTTTAAGCTACCTTTTCCTTTTAACTTCTAAAATTATTTTTTGTAATCTTTTTTTTCTCATATATTGTAACTTTAACACACAATGTTAAAAAAAAAAAAGGTTAGGAACGGTCAGTTTAGTAAGTTTCTACCTTGGAATATCCTATAATTAAATCAGAACACAACTTCAGAATAGATAACTAAATCTTTAAAGGGGGAAAATACATGGATTTTTAAATTTAGAGAATGTGTTGGTCTACTGCATTGATTTTTATCCTCATCTCAATTAAATTAGTCCTCTATGTCACCATTTATCATCTCAGAAGTTTGCTCCTATAGTATAGCCATATGAGTTATTCCTAAAAAGCATGTCAGAATAATTCACACTTGCTTCTTCTTTAGTAATTTCCTCTATTAAGTTAGCAAGTCTTATAAAAATTCTAATCTATTGTATCTTTTATCTGCATGGAGTATTAAGATAGTGTATTAAATACAATGTAGGAATTTAGTTGCACGAAGTTTTACCTTGACTTTTGAAAAGATTTGTTTACTGACATATGATATACATAATAAAAGTACATAGATCATAAGCTCAATAAATTATCGTAAAGTGAATACAGCGTCACTTCCAGGTCAAAAAATGAGATTATTACTGGAATCTAGAGTCATTCTGGTGATCCATTTCAATCACAACCTTTTTCATCCTTGCCCAAGGAAACCACTGTCTCAACTTCTAGAACTATAGTTTAATTTTGTCTGTTTATGAACTTTAAACAAATGGAATCATACAGTACTATGCATCCTTTGTATTGGATTTCTTTCATTCGATGATATATTTGTAAAACTCATCCGTGGTTTTGTGTCTAGATGTAGTTAGTTCATTTTAATTCCTGTAGGGTATTCCATTATGTGAATATAGTACACTTTATTTTTACTTTATACTTTGATGTGAGATGTTTCCAGTTTTGAATATTCTCGAATATTTTGGTGCACATGCATGCACCTTTCTTTGGGTGTGTACCTAGCAGTGGGATTGTTGGGTCATGGTGTGTGCATATGTTCAGCTTTACCAATATTGCTAAACTGTTTTCCAAAGGTGTTATATCAGTTTATACTTCCTTCAGCTGTGACTTTTTCATTGATTTAATATATAACATTAGCAGTTTAAAATTAAAGTGTTATTAACTCATCTTTAAAATTAATCTGCTATTTTCATAATAACTCTTTATGCAGGAAATATTTATAGGTTAAAAAAGCTAAAATTTTGAAATAACATGCACTTGAGAATCCCAAGTAGATGGATAAAAAGTTGAATTTATGATTCTTTCCCTCTGATCTTGAAAGTCATTTGAGGCCTCATATGGCTGGAGATCTGTAGATCCCTCTATCTCTCTAATGTCTTTAGACTCCATTTCCCTTAGTTGAAAGGTTATTGGTAATAATCATTATCTCATAGGATTATTGAGACAAATAAATGAGGCAAGGCATCAGAAGCTTGACACATAGTAATAATGCTCAATAGATAAGTTATTATTTATCAATAACATTTGAACTTAGGTCTTTACATCTGGTTTTGATACCTAAACTCTATTAGTCTAGAATAACCAATTTAAGTTATATGATGGTGGGAAAATGAAAAACAGAAACATCCCCTAAGCTCCTGGGTATAGGGGATATTTAATATGGTTACCTGGAAAGTATCACCATGGAGTTCATCTCATTCCTTAACTAGGAATGGTTACCTGGAAAGTATCACCATGGAGTTCATCTCATTCCTTAACTAGGAAGTGATTCTCTTCACCGAAGCAAGCGGGTTCTTTCTCCCTCTCTCTTTTGTCTCTGTCAGGGTTGCATTATGACTTTTGTGGGTTTGAGGCACTTCTGCCTTCATGGTTCTCTTCCTCCATTAAAAAAATTAATAAATAAAAAGAACGTGACAATGTCAGCATAAAGATAAATACATTAATATTATATAGAGCCACATTTTCTTCAAAGTAAAAGTTTAGGGGCCGGCCCCATGGCCAAGTGGTTAAGCTCACGTGCTCCACTTTGGCAGCCCAGGGTTTCCCAATTTGGATCCTGGGCGCCGACATGGCACCGCTTATCAGGCCATGCTGAGACAGCGTCCCACATGCCACAACTAGAAGGACCCACAACTAAAATATACAACTATGTACCGGGGGGCTTTGGGGAGAAAAAGGGAAAATAAAATCTTTTTAAAAAAAAGTTTATTTTTTCTCCTGATTTTAAAAGAAGTTAAAACATTTTCTTGGAGTTCTAAATGTATTGTAGGCTTTAGGCACTGCCCCTTTTGTGCCTAATGTAAGAAGATTCTACTCTTTCTCTTCTTCTTCCTTTCTCTCCCTGTCTCTCTCTTGCTTAGAATTCTCAGGTTAAAATGCAATAAGACTTCACAAGCAGCCATTCTGCTTATAAATAAACAGGCAGCCAGCATTTTACAGTGCATATTAGACAGAAAAAACTCACTTAAAGAACTAAATATACACCATGGGAGCACAGACGAGGGGCTCCTAATCGAGGGGCAAACTACTTGAGTTTTAGAATACCAGGAAAAATTACATCGACTGGGCACACAAAATAAAGTAAATTCTCAAAAGATGATGAAACTAGATAAGCCACAGAATGATAAATTTGTATGAATGCACATGCACATACCAGTCCCTATTCTTCTGAGGCTCTATTGCATTCACTAATATTTCTGTAATCCTTTTCTACTTGATATTTTAAAATCCAATGAAATATTAATCAATGAACTCTGAATGGCTGCTGATATAATTTTCTGATTTCTTCACAATAATCATGAATAGTGAACTCCCATGGTCCCTGTTTAAACTGATCCTGAGCCACTCCTCTTTGCTCTGACCTTTTAAAATGTTGAGCTTAATGGGCCGTTTGCACCATTTTTGTCAGGACGAGAATACTCCATGCTCTTCTTTAATATTACTCATAAAGCAAATCCCAGTTAATTAATCCTGACAGAATTCCTAAGAGGAAGGTAGATGACATGTTAATTCCAAATTTAAGTGCCTCTACAATTTTTAGTCCTGGACCATGTTTCTGTAGAAGTCTTTTGCTTACTTAAATATTTTCCTCATAATTATTTTTTGTGTTAGTAAGGTTTCTGATCCACATTGCTTCATTAAAATAAATGATTTGATGAACAAAGCAGCTTAAGATTCATATTCTGTGCTAATTAACAGATTCTTCTAATTGTTAGAAGGCTCCTGATGTCTTCCTAATTCTTTCCACTCATTACTTTCTTACTGAAGTTACAGTTCTTAAAGGAATAGTAACAAATACCACGAAACTTCCTTTCTACATATACTCTGCCTCAAAATACATTAATTTGTGAAAGCAGGCCAATAATTTAAAATCTGCTAATTGATGTGCTTTCCTTCCAAAACCAAGTGAAATATCTTTCCTATTTTCCATTTCTACTTTCCCATCTGGGATACTAAAATGCATTTTTAAAAGATTACTTTTAGTTGAAAATAATGTAGCAAAACATACATTAAAGTTGCTATATGCTTCCACTTGAATATATTTGAGTTGGATAAGTAGATCAGGTCTCAATTCTCTGGATTTCTACTACTACAGGGAGGAACATGGGGGAGGGATCTAATTTTACTTTGAACATGTTCATTCCTCTATATAATTACTGAAAAATAGAGTTTATAACATGGCAGTTTGTGCTTGGATTATTATGAAGTGATGTTTTTGGCAGCTGTGTAGATGGATTCTCTGCCTGTAAGGGCTGGTGATTGAACACAGACAAATTTGATTCAGACAAAGGTGATGAACATTTTGAAAAATACAATCGTAACTATATAAATAAAAAGCAAAGTACATATCAAAAATACCATCCAAAGTAAGTGTAGTTTGGTGAGAGAAGAGGAAAAGGAAAGTAAATGACTGATAATGATAAATATTTATTTATTGCTCTTTGAAGATGACTTGAGAACACAACCTATACAAAGGTTGTTATTTATTTGGCTGACAGACATTAAGCAACTTATGGAATTTACTTAAAGCATTGTGTATATGCTAATTTCAAGAAGAAGACATTTAAGTCTCAACATATGCCAATTAATCCTGAATATAAGCTGCCAAAAAATTAGCCTTCCTGTGCTTTATTATGTGAAGAATAATGATAATTTAGGCTACCACTTCACAGCTTATAAAAGGGTTTCACATATGTTATCTCATTGGATATGCTCAACAATCCTGAGAAATAGACATCCTTGACTCTATATTACAAATGGAAAAACAAGAGCAATTAAGTGACTGGCCCAATAAAACACAGAGAATAAATTCTAAACGAGAAATAAAAGACAAAAGTTCTATGATGCACAAACAAATTACTACGAGATTTTTTTTTAGTTGACAAATCAGTCAATGAAGGGTGAGAGAAGGATAAAAAAAGATTTCAATGATCCATGTTTCTTAAAACATACTGCAATTTCATAAAACGAATTAGCTCTAAGCTTCACAGCAGCCATTGGAAAGAGAAAACAACTGATCTGAGAACTTACTAGATAAAGTATGTCACCTTCTCTATAGAAACAAATATTTTGTTGGTCTTGAGATCTGAAAGAAATTATCATAGAGCCTTCGTATAAGGAGCATCATGTAGTCAAATATGTGATATCCTTGACTGGGGAAGAAAAGAATAATTCACAAAATTTCTTTATATATTGAATTCTCATATCCCATTGGAATGCCTGTTTAAAGCTGATCCTTGTGTATGTCCATTATCAGCTCCCGTGTAAAAAATAAGATAATGAAAATTTAGAAAGCATTGTGAGGTAAGTGTGTAACTTTCAGTTGAACCTCCACAACCTGGAATTATACCATGGTGAATCTTGAGAAGTTGGTCTCAATCTTATCCCTGGCTTAGACTTTCTCTCTCAGATATCAGCAATCTCAGCAAAACTTATGACATTAGCTAATACCTTCATTCTGTCTGTGCAAGTGCCTCTCGCAACTTGAGGAAGTTCTCCCTCATCCCAGGATCTTTATGCCCTGATACTGTCTCCTGCTTACCCTCAGCCTCCTTCCCCATCACTGGGGACATCTTACTCAGGCCTACAGCCTTTAAGGGCTGGTTTGTGTTTAGAACCTGCATCCTCTATCCCTCTGTCAGAAACTTTTTATCTCAGTAACTAATTGTAGGGTCTTATGAACTCTTTTGCACATCTGAACTGCAGTAAATAAATTTCTAATTGCTATTTTCACTGCAGGTCAGGGGCTGTAAAACTCATATGCCTGTAGGTACCAGGCAAGTAATATAAATAAAGAATTAGGCAAGATATCTGGAAATACAGTGGTGGAATTATAGCAAATATGAGATCAGAAGTCCTTCCTTGAAGAGTGCATGCTCCATCTGGAAGGAGGAACAGTTACCACCCCATTTCAATCAGTTGTTGCCATGTGGGACTTTGGGTATGATTTGGCTGTCATGCTGGCAGCTTGTTATGTCATGTAAACTATACCTTTATGCTCGGAGGCCTTCCCAGCAACTTCACATAAAATACTACTGATTCAGTACAAATTTTGTATCTTTTAAATCTACTGTATCAAGCAATAATCTAATGAGCTTTAATAATAGAAAATGAACACTTAATTGAAGAAACAAGACTTTGGCCTGTTCAGGGAGCATATCATTTGATCACTAAAAATGCAAATATCTACTCAAGTGAGTAGTTGTAAGGATTATGGAGGTGATATATGTGAAATTGTTTTACAAATGAAAAATTAAAATATATTTGCAATGTTATTGAATTTGAATAAATGCTTATAATTATTATTCAGAGACTTTTCAAACCTTTGAGTCGTCCAAGTTATGTTGACTTATAATATTTAGTGGAACAGAAAACTCCCAATAATTTTGGATAAGGTTTTACTATCTTTAATACTTTTGCTTACCTTAAAAATACAATTTTTATTTCTTTACAAATTTCCTTCAAACTGTTTTATCTTAAATACAGCAGGATGTAAGCCTGGTCCCTGTGTTATTTGCCTACATATTGAATTTAGTGATTATTCTTAGATATCTAAAAATTGTTTGATTCTTTCTCATAAGATCCTAATAGATTCTGTGTGTTCAGGCTATTTCCTTCTTGGCTTAAAAATATATATATTCTTTCTTAGTACTATCTGGAATATATTCCTGGGAACTAATCTAATAGTCATGTTACTCAAAGATACACATGTAAAAAGTAAAAGAACAGGAAGCATATGCATTATATTTTTAAAAGGATTATCTGTAGCAATTCAATTTCATTCTATTTTAAGTCACTATAGTATAGAGAGTTATCTACATCAACTTATTTCTCTTTACATTTCTCTGAGAGGCTGGTGAATGAAATTTAAGATGATCCTTGCTTAAATTTTCACTGCTGTAATTTTTTTTGTTTGTTTTTTTGCTGAGGAAGATTAGTCCTGAGCTAACTAACATCTGTGCCAGTCTTCCTCCACTGTGTATTGTGGATCGCCACCACAACATGGCTGATAAGTGGTATATGTCCATGCCTGGGATCTGAATTGATGAACCCAGGCCACCAAAGCAGAGCACGCAGAACTTAACCACTGGGCCACAGGCCTGGCCCCTCCACTGCTCTAATTTTTAATTGCTGTTGTTGACTTGCACAGTGCTATCTGAAACCTTTATTGTGATTCTCTTTCTACAGATAATATGTACTAGTATCCAATCATACATTTAGCTCCGTGACTTTGAGTACTAGAAAATAGGATTTTCTGAAGAAATACTTAAAATATAGACACATTTCTTTAGTCAGTTAAGTATTCATCCATATATGCCTGGATATAAAGAGAGGTTTTTCTCTCTGTGGTTGATTGTTACTTGGGCACTCCTCTGAGTATTCATGCTTTTTATGATCCCTTCCCCTTAATGCTGGGCTGGCCCTGTGATGTGCTTCAACCAATAAAATGTGGCAAAAGCAACGATTTGCATTTCCATGCCTGAGCCTTGAGAAAACCTGGTAATGCTTATTTTTGTGCCCTGAGGGTAGCTAGCTGCTATGTAAGAGGTCTGACTGACTTAAGACCACTATGCAATGAAGGAGTCCAAACTGACCATATGCAGGAGAACTGAGGAACCTAGCCAATAGTGAAAACTGAAGCCTGAGACATATGGCCCAAGTTGAGCAGTCCCAGCCAACCCCCAGCCATTGGAGCCATCACAGAAATGCCACCTGGGGCAAAGACAGGCTCTCCCCAGGAAGCCTGCCCAAGTTGCAAGTGTGAACATATTAGCCAAAGGGGTTGTTGTTTTAAGTCTTTGTGTTTTGGGGTAATTTGTTATGCAAAACTAGATTATCCAAATACCTCCCTAAAATTATCCACCAGAAAAGTAATTTGTCCTGTATCAGAGTACTTAAAAAATCTCTAATATTGTAGTTCGGAGACTTTCTTAGTTATTTTATTTTCAACAATACTATTTGAAGGAGACCCTTTAGCCAAAATGCTCTCAGTCAATGCTATGACAAGCTTTAAAGCTTCAATTGTATGCTGAACGTTGGTGTGATTATAAAAGTACCACCCTTAGTCTCTGGTAAGTGGGGCCCCTGCCTTTACTGCAATGCTTCTTGCTTTGTTTTCACTGTTTGCCTTTTGCCAAATCCGGGGAATATCCAAGACACCTAGTGTTCCTGGAGCTTGTCTGTTTTGACCATCCTATTGGAGCTAGTAGGTTTTGAATCTCTCTTCCTCTTTCTGTCTCTGTCTCTGTCTCTCATTCTCTCTCTGGCTCTTTCTATCCATAATAATATCCCCACACTTTTTTATAGGGTGGCTATCTCTGTGATAATAGATAGTGGGCACACCTATTGTGGGGGCACTGCAGATGAGCTCTAGAAATCCCATTCATATCATCACCTGGACAAAACGTACGATTCTGCCCAACACTAGGACTTGGTTTTGTTATTAAGATTACCTTGAGCCCAATGTTTTGAAAATCTTGATAATTTTTTTTGGTTCTAATAATTTTCTTTTTACTAAAATAAGATTTAAAATAAGATTTAAACTCATGTTCAGTTTACTGATGACTTACTGATGCATCATGCCTTGACTAAAAATGATGAAAGGAATTGGAAAACAGGGAAAAATCTGTTTTGTTGCTGGAAATTTTGCAAGGACATCTTCTTCTAATCATTTATCAGCTTTAGAGTGTGAATAAGACAGAATTCAAGGATGACGCTAAGGGCCCACTAACAATTTCTCTTTCATGAGGTAATGGTACAATGTTGAGGGACATTCATAAGGGGAATTTGGCAGATACCTGTAAATATCTTAATTCCATGTGACAAAAAAAATATAGGTCAATCTAGCCTTTGGGATAACGACACCCCAAATAGTTTGTTTTGTGAGATCCCAGGGCACTGTTTTTCAACACTTACTACCAGAGTCACTTGCAACAAAAGCTCTTGATTATGAATATTTTCCCGTTCCACCCAGTTATTCTGATTCAGAAGCTCTGGAAGAGAGAGAGAGGAGGGAGAGAATATCATATAAAGCAGAATTTTAATAAGTATTAATTAAATATGATGATGAGAAGGGCCAGGTTTTATTGATAAAGGAACAATATAAATGTAACTTTTAGGAGAAAGAAGCATTGATTAATACAGTAATGGAGAATTGGAGGAATCTACTCTCAGAGATAAAAGCAGAGAACAGAATACCAGTGTGGCTATTCTAAATAAAAGGAAATTTGTCAGAAACAACAGTAGTGGAAACTATAAACACAGCTAAGTCCATGGCACATCAAATTTTACAAAAGAAATAAAGATTTTCTTTTTGTCCCTAAGGAAAACTAACCCTGAGCTAACATCCGCCACCAATCCTCCTCTTTTTGCTGAGGAAGATTGTTGCTGAGCTAACGTCTGTGCCCATCTTCCTCTACTTTGTATGTGGAATGCTTGCCATAGCATGGCTTGATGAACAGTGTGTAGGTCCATGCCTAGGACCCGAACTAGTGAGCCCCGGGCCACCAAAGCAGAGTGTGTGAACTTAACCACTACACCACCGGGCTCGCCCCAAGATTGGGATTTTCAAAATAAGATAGTAAGGTTGAATTTATTGAGAGATATCTGAATTCTGTACCCTACAACTTGGAAATACACCTTGTAATTTATTTATCTTTTTTACTCTGTGCACATTTACCCTAATGATGCAGCAATGGTAGATAGAACTATGGCACCTTAAATAAATCAAGGTAGTGGCACCAGTTTAAGAAAACTTATCAAGTTTTGGGGTATTAGCAAATGAAAATATCCATAATCTGAGAAGTCAGTTAAGATTCTGCTCGCTTTTCCAACAAAGAAGCTGTGTGAGGCCAGATTTTCTTAATATACCTCAACCAAAACTTATCATAATAGATTAAAAGCAGAAGCAGATATGAGAACCTACCTGTCTTCTATTAAATTTGACATTAAAAAGATTTATATAAATGAAAAACAGTGCTATTCTTACTATTTTTTTTTGTCTTGGAAAATATAAGGTTGTTTTTGGGGAAAAATGTGTTATATTAACACACTCTGGGTTTATTATTGTTATTTTTCTCAGTTTTACTTTCTAATTCAGTAAGTATTGATAGATATAACCCATATAAATTAAAGCTCTTTAAGGTCTTCTATGATTTTTAAGAGTATAAAGAGGTCCCGAGACCAGATATTTGTGAACTAGAAAGCATAAATTATATGGACCTCATTCTGTATCTACAATGTAATAAGACTACTGATTAGTTAAAAAGTACATTCAAAAAAGGAGAAGAATCAACCTACTTTGAAGTTAAAAATGGCCGTATTCCCCTAATCAACTTTTGGATGAAATTGGATATAAAAGTTCAGGGCTCAATATGCTTTAGAAATAGCAATAATAAATGCCCTGCATATATAAATACTCTTGAGATATGCCCAATGAGGGGGTTCAGAGGGAGCTTCAGAGCCTTAAGCATTGTCATTATTAATTATATAATGCACATAAATGAAATAAAGAGTGAAATAAAAAAGGAAGATGAATGGAAAAAAAACCCCAAGAAAAACAAGGGTAGTAATACAAATGAAAGTAGAACTTAATGATTTATAAATCAGAAAAAAATACAGATACATAGAAATATGTTTGTCTTAGAAAAAAGACAAAATTCTAACAAACATATTCAAGAAATGAGAAGGAAAGCATCATCAGTACAGATGGAAAGAAAGGCTGCTTCTTCAGACTCTTGCCTGGTGTTCTGTTCTAGCTCTGCTGGTCCACCTGGCTAGACTTTCAGCAACTCACTAGCATAGCTGATGTCTGTTTCAAATCATCAATTGCATAACTCATAGTAAGTGTAAACTAAAGTTTTGATTTGTTTGTTTTTATTAGGGTAAAAATAAACTGGCCTTAGGGAGGATGTGACAGAGGTGACGTGACTTTCTTTATGCACTTTTGGTGCCCCATCCTAGGGCCCAGATACCTCTTGTCCCTCTTCACTCTTAACCCTCATCATCTCTTCAGACTTTTCTTTCATGTGAGGATTTAAAAATATTAAAACCTGGTTAAGTAGATTGTCCATCCAGAGGTATTAAAATTTTAACAGGAATAAACCACTATGCTAGAAAGATGATGCTTGGAATGTAAATGCAAAGCTTTGCCCAGAGTATATACCTTAAACATGGATTGATTAAATTTTTTGAAGGATAAAATTTTAATTCACACTATTACGATTTTTTGTTTTTACTTTGGGGAGAGGGGAGTATTCAGAATCTGTTTTTCTTCAGCACTTCTTCTATTTACATCATTCGTATTTTCTGCCTAGACTTACTCCCTGTTCTGAGGTAGAATAAGAGGAGGAATAAGTCCTTCAAAATGGCCTCTAGATTCGTCTTTAATTTCTTTGTGTTTGGTTCATTGTGCTGGATATTTCCTATTTGTCCCTCTACTTTCTCTACCTTTCTTTCTGCTCAGGAGGATGATCTTTATAGACAGCATTAAGGAGCCCCCTTACCCTTTGACATCTAGTTGGATATGGCCAGTGGAAGCACTTACATGCATTGGGGGAGGGGAAAAATGCGTGATCATATTTACTCCTCTGATCTCCTCTTTGTCAGGTTGCTATGGCCTGGCTCCATTGCTCTATGGAAGGTCAGAGCCCCTGTCAAGAAACCTCCTCCTTCTCCCTTATAGCTACTCGTTCTGGGTTCCAGCAACTACTTCCCCTCTGGTCCCTTTTTGGCAAATAAGTGGTAAAGACTCCCTAATGTGTTAAGCCCTGGGGAAGTGTACCTTCTCTTGTTGCTTTCTTTTTTAATACTCTCCCTAAGTTTGTAAAAAGTCCCTTTGTTAAACTCTTCTCAGTTAACCTGTTTGAATGTGTCACTCTTTTTCTATGAAGACCATAGCTAAAATATCGAATATCAGATTTCTCAACTAGAGTGCATGTTCTTTAATTCTTTAACAAGAATTATATAACAGCAGCAGCAGCAGCAATTGCGTTAGCTAATGTTTATTGAATCAATATTTGACACTATTTTAAGAGCTTGACTTGCATTAATTAATTTGACTCATAATTTTCTTTTAAACTTAGGTATTATTATTAAAGCCATTTTGTAAAAGTGAAAACTGAAGCACAGAGAGATTAAGCTATAGCTAGTAAGTGGTGGCAACCTCCTCATACTTCATACGTTCTCACCCCTCATTTTGGCATCTCTACAGCTATGTTCCTATACTTGTCTTTTAGCATTGATAATCATGCATTCTAGACTAGTTTCTCATTGACATTTTACTTTTTAAACACTTTAGCTGATTGTTTACAGCGAAGTAAATTATATACCTTTGTAAGACTTCACACAAATGCATTTATACATTATTAAAAGTATACATTATTTGGCCTGACTTCTTCCTGTGTTACTTGTTGCTTTAGGAAATGTGGACAACAAGACTGTTATCTTGTGATCTGTCGTTCTACAAAGTGCCTCTTCCCTCCATGCACTAGATCTCAGTTCATCAAGGAATATCCCAGTGCCTTGCTTTGTCCCACTTGTATGCATAAACCTGTGCTAACTGCGAAGGGACGGCCTGAAAAAAGATCAACCAAGCAAGATAATCTATAAAGGGCACATATGTGTATACATATATATGTATTTTTTTATCACAGATATTACTTTACTATTCAAAATGGACATTTTTCTATAAAGTAAAATCAATCTAATTAACTCACCTAAACTTTTTAAAGTTATCACAAATAATTAATTTATTTCTGAAAAAAGTTCTCCTTTTGTCCATCAACTTATCATCTTTATATCTTATTTGCTTTACTAATGTATTATAGAGGAGTGGGTTATGACAAGGACTTAAATTCCTCCTGTCACATATTAGGTAAGAGTCAAAAGCAGTGTGTTACTAACTCATGAACCACCCGGATATCCCTTCAAAAGTAAAGTCATAAATGCAAATTAAACACAAATAACCCAAGGAAGATCCCACAGAATGCATATGCAATAATTAAAAAGAAAAGGAGTAACAAAAAATAAAAGTTGATACCATGTAAGTATCAATGATGAAAGGGAGGACTAATGTTGATGATGTATAGGCTTTAAAACACTTGCTTCCACTCTCAACACCAAGAGAGGGGCTGCAGCGCTGCAGGATTTATTGCAGGTGGGAGGAAGGTATAACACCAGAGCAGGGCCCAAATTGTAGGCAGTCTTGCTCCTCTTAAATCCCATCACATGGGTTGCTACCTTTTTACTAAGGGTAGTTCTGCTTTCAGCCTCTTCTTGAAGTCATGTGACTTTTACCCTGAGTACTCTTTCTCATCATAGAAGGACTCAAGAGACTGACATCATAAAATATTCGTGCTAGCAAATGTCTTGGAGATCCTTTATATCCTCTGTACATAGCTGAGAATGTTGAAACTCGGAGAGACTGAATATCTTTCCAAGGTCATACTAATCCTTGGTGGCAGAACTGAATCATTTGACTTGAAGTTTAGTCTTTTTCCCCCTATTACATCTACTTAGAAGCAATAGGTTCACTCTCTGAGAATTTCTGTGATCACACATTATTTATAGTCTACCCAGACTACAAAATTTGCAGGGAAATGTGTCTTATTAGTAATATATTCTCCAGCCTTGCCAATTCTATACTTTTACTTTCTCTGCTGTATCCATTCTGCCTCCCCACGCTCTGGCTTGCTAGATCCTATTCCATATGGGATACTTGGCTTTTTGGCCCCAGACTCATCAACCTTAACTATTTCTTTCATAGATCTCATATTAGTCTTTTTGACTATATCATTCTCATAAGTTCTTGGTAGACATTTCTAGAACAGAGTATGGTTGGATATTAACCAAGATTTCAGTGGTAGTGGGACTGGCCTATATTCTCTCTGATTGGTGGTAGAGTGCTTTATTGAAATAGTTGCTGGTTTAAATACATCTTGGAAGATTTCCAATGAAATTTTTAATTGGGAAAAGGCTTACATTAGATAAACCAACTGTGCCATTTTGCAATGTTAAAGTTCCATGGTGTATAAGCATGGTTTGGAATTTTCTGCAAGATATTAAAATCTGATTGATCATTATTCAAAAGTGTGTTCATGTTATAACCAGATAGAGGCACACGTAAGTGGAGGAGATCAGATTATGTGAATCAACTAATGACTGTCAGTCTGTTCCTGTGTATCCAGTTAGAAAGTCCAGGACCAGCCCCAGTGGCCCAGTGGTTAAGTTCAGTGGACTCTGCTTTGGTGGCCTGGGTTTGGTTCCCAGGCTTGGAACTACACCACTTGTCTGTTTGTGGCTATGCTGCAGTGATGGCTCACATACGAAAAGAAGAAGATTGGCAGTGGATGTTAGCTCAGGGAGAATCTTCCTCAGCAAAAACAAAAACAGTTAGAAAGTCTAGCCAGTGAGTATGAGGACAGTTGGGATCTGAGAAGCCTGTTGTGCCCAACGGGCTAATCAATCAGGAAAACAGAGAACTTGCAGACAGTGGGCTCCTGAGGTCCAACTCAGAACATCCCTCTAAGTATGCTCCTCTAGCTGGGGGTCTTTGAATAAACTGATGTGTCTTAAAATTGAAGAATTTTCAATATTCTCTCATTGTAAACACCATGTGAACCATGTCCGTAACAAAGTGGAAATCTTTACTCTTTCTATCTTTGATTATGATAAAACTTAAAGATGATGAACAGATAAAAAGTAAGCTGCAAATTTAAAAATGCTGCTAGAAAGGACATTTGGTTTAGTACAACCAAGCCTTTAGGATTTTTCAGAAAGAATAGTTACGGGGGAAGGAAAACCAAAAAATATCTTGATTCTAAAACAAACCCCAGGACTTCTGTTTCTGGTACCTCAGGCAAATCCTCCTTGAAATGTTGGATAAAATATGGTTTAAAAAATTGGTTTGAAGGCATTTAAAAGCTAACAAGGGAGTAAAGAAATATATGGAAGACAAAAATCAGGGAGTGGAAAGCCTGTCTTTGGGATCATTTTTCCCTTGAGGGCGTTTGCTGATTTTAAGCTGATTCATGGTTAAGAGTCTGAGAATAACAGCAATGCTTTTGATAACCTTACAAGATGAAGAGGACAAAAATTAGAAAGAATTAAAGTTTTTGAAAGGACAGAAGTTAAATGATTTGTTATTCAGTGTCAGAGGCCGTGCAAAGTACACACACACACACACACACACACACACACAGAAAAAGCCCCAAAACAAACAGTGGCTTCACCCCCCGTACCCCCCATCCCAGCCCCAAATGGTTGATTGCAAAGTCCAATAGCCATTTTCCAAACAATTGGCACTCAGTAATTGTCTCCACACAGCTCTTAGATCTCATGACTCGAGAATGAACTGTGTTTTAGTAGGACTGGAATACTAACTGACCTGGGACCAGAATAATAATTACACCTATTTTGTTTTTAATGACTCATTTAAAAATGAAGCCATGTTCTACTTTAGTTTTAAGTAATAGGGAATGACATTGTCTTTGACTTTAGGAGCAAAACCTACTTGAATAGTAGAAAATTTTCTTGAAAAATGCCAGGAGTCATTTTTTTTCAGCTCAATTCTATTAGTATCTAACAGACCATGTTTAACATATTATACACACTTTATATTCAGAATAAAAACTTTTTTTATATTATATTTTAAAATAAAATACAGGAAACTATCAACATTTTAGGATAAGCAAAATATAAATGTTTGGGATATCGTATAAAAACAACATTGTAGCCATATTATTCAAACTTGAGTTTACAAATCTTTTTTTTTAAATTGAAGCAAATTTAGTCTATTTTTTATTAGTTATTGTTCTTAATTTATTTTTCTCCTCTGTCATTTAAATTTTTAGAGATTTTGTTTTTCTTTTCTTAGAAAATGAATTTTGCCAATTAGGAAAGCTGCTCTTTTCTCTCTTCTAGTTACAATCAATGTTTGATTTTAGAAATGGTATCTTTTAAAGATGAATTTTGCTCAGAATTTTGAAGAGTAGGGCATTTATATTAGAACTGCATAACAGGCAGTGTGAATAGATTGTATCTTGTCATGGGACCCTCGTTTCATCATCCACCATATGCAGACTCTCTTCCGCTACTGACATCTCTGCTTGTCCTGTTACCCAAAGCTCAAGCCATTCTCTGCAACTTCTCTCTCAACCTTCACATCCAATCACTCACCAATTATTAGTGATTCTTCATCTTCAGTATCCCTTTAATTTGTTTCCTATTCCAGCAACTCCTGTCTTACTACAGACCATCTGGACTATTTCAGAAATGTCTCTGTTAGGTTTCTGTCTCTGGATGCACCCTCTTTCATCCATCCTTTGCCAATAACCTTTCTGGTAAATAATATGATCATATTATTTCCCTATTTAAAGACTTTCAGTGGTTTCTGATCCACAAGATGAAGCAGTCTTTCTTTGGTTTGTCAAACAAGGCTATTAAGCATTTACCCCAATCCGTAGTTTTAGTCTCATCTCCCACCATTCCCAGTTGACTTTGGCCACACCTCCAAATGGTTCATGTTCATCAGCACTCAGAGTCTTTGTACTTGATGTTCCTTCTGACATGAACAGGCTTCCCTTTATCTGTGCCCAGTGCTTCTTACTTAGCCTGCATTATCCATGTCACATATCAGTACCTCTTGAAACCTCCCCTTTGCTTTCAGAAGAGAAGTGTTTTACAATAAAAGAGTAGATAAGGAAACAAAAAGGCCTGTGTGGTTGATGTTGGGGAAAAATTTTTGAGTGTTGGAAATTGATTATGAGGGAGGAAGAAAAGTTTTAATGATTTCTGTTTGAAAACAATGAGACTACCTGTCATGGGGAGATTGATTTTGAAAGATATTTTGAAGTTCATTGACCATGCACTTCTTAAGAGACTGTGTCTTTAGATTCAAAATCTGTCTCTACTTCAATTATGTACCCTTCCACTACTAATACCCAGTACATAGCAGATGCTCAATATGTATGTATTAAATATATAATTGAATAGACATTCTAAGTAACTATCCAGCTATTTTATTAGAATTTCAACTAAAATTTTAGAATTCCAACTGAAATCACTGAAATGCTTCTTGACTTTCCCTCTTGAGCATAGTTCCTGATTTTAGTCAAAATCAAGTATTCCATTCAAGTGATTATCCATATTTGAATAAATGTAGCCCTGCCATAAGAATTCTCCCCCAGTGTTAGAGTAGGACTTAGCACTTCAATCCAAAGAAAATATATTCTGTTAGGCACTAGTGAAAAATATTTTGCTAAAGATTTCATAGAGGCAAAAAGAGAATAAGGGTTATGTTATTCAACTCATAATATTTTACCTTCCCACCGCTGAAAAATTCCCATCCAACATCATTTTAATGATTTCTTCTCTTACTCAGAAGCTGCCAAACTTTTGTGTCCTTTCAACCCCCCCCGCCCCCCGCAAATGACTCCTTTCAGCCTCCAGTCTCACTGATGTCAATGATCCCATTCTAAGTCCTTCTAGATTTGACCATTTCTCATTCTGGAGAATGTAACAGCCTCAGCTTCTCTCATTTTCTGTTCACATATCAATCAATTAATATTATCTTCCACAATGCACGATATATCCAGATTGTTCTTAGCTAAATATTCTTCTCTAGATATCAGGATCTACTTGTAAAAGATAGTTTGCAGATATATTATATTTTTCTCTAATAATTTTTTTCTCATATATAGTACAGAGACTTAAAGGATTTAAAATATGCTAGTTTAAATGCTAATAAAGAATAAAATATTTGATTTCCCCCATTCCAAACTCTGAGGCTGCTAAAGTCTGAAGAAATATGTATGTACCATAAATATTAGAAAATTCATACTTCTCAATCCATTCTAAGAAGGTCACATGTAAGCTAACTTGGTGAAACACAGAAAAGAGGTGAACCTTAGTTTTTGCATGTTTTTAACATTTTCCTCCTAAAAAAACGAAATATCTCAATTGGAGAATAGTCATCAGGAAAAAAAATCTTGCATTTGAATACATATCTTTGAAAAGTAACTGTAAATACTTTTCTTAATAGAACTAGATGACTGTGTTATAGTCAAAAAGATTTCCTTGCGTATACTTTTTGAAAGCCTTTCACTATTTGTCTTTTCTAAAGAAGAATATTATTTTACAAATCCCATTGGAGTTAGCCAAATTGGACTGAAGTCTGTTTCGCTTGGAAGAAATCTCAGTGACTCTATTTCAGTTCTAAAGCACATTTGAAATAAATCTATGGGCTTTCTGTTTGAATTCAGTCTCCTCATTGACCAATTCCAGCCAAAGGTAACATATTTTCCACCTTAATCTCTATAGGGCAAATTTATGTGATATTAACAATGCTGTTCCTAGAAAGTGTACTGGACAAGCTTGCTCACCACTTGGAAAATACTCAGTTGTGAGACTTTCCACGAACTACTGCTCCACTTCCATCCCTAATCCTGTGCAGTTTGACAATGACTCAGAATTATAGAAGAAGGCCATTTTAAGTCAGTGTCAGCGTATATATATTGGGTAATGATTTCACTATATCAGTGATTTACAGTTCTGATGTAGTCAGTGTGTTAGCTTTTATTTTTATGGAGAACCAATTAAAAATATCTTTGATACTGTGTATCTCAGTATAGGACTTTATCTCTCTGGACTGTATTTTTCCCTGTAGACATATCTTCTTTTGATCTTTCTTTTCCTCTCTAGGTTTAAATTTCTGATTAGTAGTATGATGTACCAAAAAGAATTAAGGTGGATCTATAGGCCAACCGATAATCTTATGACCAAAGATACTTTTTAAATGGTGTGGTGCTTCAATATCATCTGTTTTCACTCCTTATCCAGCATGAGAAGGGAACAAGGAAAAGAAAGCTCCACACTGAGATCTTTCTATTTGCCAACCACTGTGTTAGATATATAGATCATTTAATTGTGTAAAAAATGCATTCTTATCTCTTTTTTTACACATGAATATAAAAATATCAAGATAGATTAATTTATTCAAGGTGATAGAAATACCAAATCATAACTTCAGAGTACATGCATTTTCTACGTGGCCATGAAAAACTGTTTACACATATAAGCTTTTTTTTTCATAAAGCATTGCCTGAAGAGATCATTCTTTTGTATTCTACCCAATATATTAGGTACTCTACAAAAAAAAGGGGGAGAGAGAATTTTTGAGTGCCTGTTCTGTGCCAAGCATGATCCTGAGTCTTTTAATATATAATTAATTAGGCAAATACAGCTGCTCACCTATCGTGGGGCCGGCTACTTCACTGGTCATTTTGATATTCATCACATGTCATATCATCAAGTTCTCAGACAACTCCAAGACAGGCATTAGTCTCACCAGTATAAAGGCAAGAAAGGAAACTGATTAAAGTAGGCTGCAATACCTGAATTCACACTTAGGTGTTCATGCCCACTGCCGTCCATGTTCTTTCTGCCGTACAGACTCACCCTTCTCAGAACCGTTAAAGTCCATGACCTTTCCTAGACACAAAAAGATGTGGTCCTCTTGTGTGCCACCAGACAGTGCAATAATTTTGCATCTGGATGTGAAAAGTTTATTTAAAAAGTCTGTTTACCATCTGGAATCTTTCTTTTGCCACAGGCCCAGTGTCTGCAATGCTATTGGGCTTAAATTGTTTCCAGGTAAGGTTTCTGACTCCCACAAAAGCAACTTGTTTGGAGCTACCTGTAAACTGTTGGCCAAGAACAGCTCTTCTCTATCTGGGAAGACCATTCTCACCAATATAGATTACATCGGCAATGTGGGGATATGTATGGAGTAGTGAGGGAGAAAGGGAGACTTGCTTAGACAACATAGGTGCTAGAATCAGTCCTAGAAAATGGTGGCTTAGCAAAGGTAGACATATATTGTCTCCACGTCCAGGTTGATGTCTCTGGATATATTCCATCTCTTGGACTAGAACAGTGGAGGAAATCAATGGTCTGATTTACTGGCATACCAAGGCAGAGGAGGGAGAGGCAATAAGAGCAGTCCATCCCATGCACAGGCAATAAGAGAGTCTATTGTCCATTAAGACTTTAAAAACAACAATAAATCTGACTCAAAAAGTCAGTCAGCTTCCTATTCACCCCACACCAGCAATTCTAAACAGCAGGAATGATAAAATGTCTCCCCACCAGAGCAGAGCACTCCCACTGTCCCTTATTAGGACACTGGGGATGTGGACCTTCCTTTTCTCAAACCCAATTAAAAAAATTATTCAAACCAAAGCCCTTCCACAGACTTGGGGTAAAGACGCCTTATCTAGATTTTAGTGAGTGTTCATTGTGTGCGTTAGCTGTTGTTTCCTTTGGATTCTATATATCAAAGGGTTCATGCAAAAGTATCTGTTACCAAAACAGCCCATGATAAATGGGATCCTAACTGTAATAAGCAGCCTTCCCTCCTCTACTGCATTGCCCCTTACGTGCACCCAGCACTTTCTAGTGCAACTGTGCTTTCACATTCATTATGTTATTTTTTCCTCATAACAACTTAGAAGAAGAAATGCTATGAAACTGGTATACTGACCCAACAGAACATATGGGAAATAACCAGACAAATTTGTTACTTCCCCACCCTGGCCATTCAAACACACTCTGAAGGGCTGGTTCTTTTCTGACCTCTGAATGAAGCCTAGTGCAGGCCCCACAGATTTCCTTGTCACTGGTAGATTTTTTAAAAGTCCAATTACTTTAAGTCATAATATGGCCTCACTTATGTCAAGTTCAGTGTCATAATAAAAAACTTCAAACTTCTAACATTAAAGTAGGATCCAGTAGTGGGAAAGGTGAAAATAGCTTATGTCTTCTCTGATTCCCAGTCTACAGTTACTCAGTTGACTGGCTCAGACCATCTCCGTTGTTGAAGAAGAGAGGGCGTTGAGGAAACAGGAAAGGGCTTACATGCCTGGTCAGATACCCATCTGGTGTTGGTTTCCTCTGGTTGTTGCAGATGCTCAAAGCTTGCCTTTTCTCATAGGGCACTTTGATGGGTGTGTCAGAGTCCCTCTAACTTGGGAAATTACCATCTGCAATCCATTTGAAGTAGGTGAATACTTCCACTCCAGTTGGTTGCTTATCATTTCTTCTTTGTATCTAGGTCTTCAGTATATATATCCTGACATTTTTGCTGAGGTCTTCTCACCCCTTAGATGGCCTTTTTGGTTGTGTTTTAGAGAGGCTAGCAACCAGGTACCTTTGACTCACCATCATCCCTGTTTTCATTTAGCTGCCTGAACATAGTCCATACTGTGGACTATATATTTATAGCACCCCTCTAAACTGTAAGGCACACATATCACACCCACTATCTAGTCTCCTTGAAACCCTTCTCACTCACCTTGAGATACAACTAAAGTATCCCATGCTACTCTCCATGGGCGTGGAGGAAATCCTCTCATATTAACAACTATCCCTAAGGAAATCCTCCCTCTAATCTCCAACTCCCCCTGTAGTGGCCAACTGTAATCCTTTTATACCCTAAAGTCATTGATAAAGATTGCACAAGGGCAGACATATTGCAAAACTAGGTTGTCCCTACAGCTCTGCACGTCCCGTCTAGATGTTTCAGCATCTCACTTTGAAAGGTAGGAGTGATTGGCCTCTATATCTTGGTCCTCATTGTTAACCCAGCCTGAAAAAAATCCATTTTAACATGTGGTGACAATTATTATCCACGTTTTACATAAAAGAAAACAGAGGCTCAGAGAATTTAAGTCATTAGGTCAAATAGTTGATGTGCAGCTAAGGAAGGGCAGACCTCTCTGTCACTGATTCTCAGGCGACCGTCAGCTTCACCAGACCACACTGCATCAGTATCAACATGACAGCCCACACTACAGATTTAATTCCTGAGGAAATTCAAATTCAAACTTAGAGTGAAATCTCCAAGCCTGCTTAGTCTTAAAATCCAGGCCACTGACTGACTTAATGGCTTAATGTTAAATTAGTTTAAGAGAAACTACATGGAGCTCACAAACTTAAACTTCCCAGGTTGGTGTCTTTCTATTTCAGATTGCTCTTGGAGAAAAGAAACCAGCACACTCTGACCTCAGAAGGCCAGTGAAGAGTCTTAGTTTAAAGTTTCTGAGTGTGTGGATTCCTTGGTGATCAGCATAATAGGATCCCAGCATTAGTTTATGGATTGGTTTAGAGGCATATTTTTAATCTCACACTACGTTCTCATTGGGACTGTAAGGATGTGAGCTGGAGGGGTTAAAAATTTCACAGCATTTTGAGGACAGAAGGAGCTCCTGTGTCCTGGTACATATTTCCTCTCTCAATAAAGTAGGCTTTTATTTCCCAGGCCGATGGGAGCAATTATGAGTGTACACTTGCCCACTTTTGAGATTCCTGTGTATCAGCCACTTTAGATATGGATTCTGAAGATAGACGGATAGATGATAGACATATCACAGCTCCACTGGGTTACTGAGTTATTGCGTTATGAGTATTTAATTCATCACTTCATAAAGCTCTCCGAGATGACTGAATTGTAGGAGGCAGCATGCACTAAAACAACCTCTCCCAGTTTGATGTTCTGCCGCTTCTCTTTTCAAAGTTGCCACAAGAGACTAGCAATGCACTGGCATATGTGATTCTTTGCCCCAAATGCTTATATTCCCCAAAATGAATGACCCATTAGGCAAATCCTGGAACTGAAACAAAACCAGTCAAAGTAATGCAGAACACGCTAGAAGGCTAAGATGAGATTCTTTCCTGACTTCCTTAACAGAATGTGGTAAATATCTTCCAAGCTCTTATATTTTTAACTCACAGAAAGAAAAAAATTGAAAGAATAAAAAAGAGGAAAAATGCTTTTTACTCAAAGTTTAATTAAAAGAAAGTGTAATAAAAACGAAATAAGCACAAAAACAAGAAACTATAAAATGCAAATGCATTTTCTTGTGCACATAGTTTTCTTCTACAGGAGCGTATTAAAATTAGTATTCAGATCTATGGGACAGAGATTCTATTATTAAAGCAACTGAAGAGTTTTAATATTATAAATATGTATGACTTTGTGAAACCGTAAGAAATATATTCTGCTCAAAGTTCTACTAATGCTGAATATTTTAATGAAACTTAATGCGTTTTTATACAAGTGGTATAAATTATCCACTTTAAAATTAGATAAAAACTATTTGAGAAATAATTATAAGTATGTGTTCATTAGATCAGAGTTGGAGGACTGCTGGATAAGGGCATTGGGTCAAATCCTTCATCTGCCTCCAGGCACTCAATTCCACAATAATGCCCTTAAGCATATTATGGCAATTGAATTTCAATATTTAGAGAATTCTAATTCATTTCCACTCCTATTTCACAAAACTCAGCCATTCATGGAAAGTACTTTTTTTAAGTGTAATTCTTTTCTTCCACTTGGCCAGCAATCTAGCCCTCTGTGATTCTCAGCTCCCCACTGAGGGCCAGTCAGGAGCTGGCCTTTTCTAGATGATAGCGAATGTTGTTCAGATTGTAGTGTATATTTGTTAGAGGCCTGGCTTTATCCCTGCTTTAAGTTAATCACGAATGATCTTCCTCTGTCTTACCAGCAAGCCTCCTATGAGTCCACTGCAAATTGTCAGTACAGTCTGTGTAAATAGCTAACCTGCTTAAATCTTTTTTCACCAACACCTGCACTAATACTGATTACTAGAGGCACAATTACATTTTCATTGTGCTTAGATATATTTGGTTTTAAAATGCTATTTCTCTTCTAAATCTTTTTCTATTTCTCCCTCACTGTCTTCATTTTTGTACAACACTGACCCTTATTTCCCTCTACTAAATCCTGATGGTAGTGTTAGTGAAAGATGGACCATATATGCCAGAAACTGTGCAATTCAGTACAGGCACAATTTTTGAGTTGTAATGTATTTATTCTTCAGAAAATATACATATTACATATCTCCATCTATCTCGATGTATATCTATCATCTATCTATATATCTATCTAGTTATTAAAACACATTTCTCAGTTTGCAAACTATCTGGATGACTATTTCTAGACCTAAAGTAATAACAGTTGTTCATTTTTAAGGAAAAAAATACTGCTTTGACACTACCATATTTTGTGTGAAGAACACTGTTTTTGTTTTTAAAAAGACTCATTCTAAAAAGACCATTGACCGCATAGCAATCTAAGTTGAGCATTTTCTAACCTGTGGTACTAATCTGAGTGAGAAAGAGCATGCAAGAGGATGTGTGTGGGAATGACCTGAGAACATTTTCAAATATCTCAGCTTAACCCTCCTCCTCCCTGACAGTAACATGTCAGGTTTCTGGGGATGTATGCCTTTCTGTGCATATCAGAATATCAGAATCTGTGCCGGGAACAGGTAGGTGGGGAAGGATGTGCAGGGCATTTGATAGTTTGAAAAAACCTTCCCAGATGGTTTTGATACAACTCTTCTCTTGCCTCCTGTCTATGAAAACCAGCAGTCTAGGTTTTGTATAGAGAAAATCTATACAATTTTGAATCCTATGTTGGCTCCAATGCAAAAAAAATCATTCGCTATGTTTGGGATTTTGAGAATAGAGAAGGGAGAGGAGGAGAGGATATGCTTGCCCAACTCTGTCCATTCTTAAGCCCTTAGCCTCAAGGGTTGTCTTCACATGGGTGGGATCTTTTTGACTTACCAAGGTTAGATTCTCCTCCAGGGTTGAGATTTGTTTCATTTCAATTTGCTTCTGTTTTGAAGGACTCCTAGTGTGTTCTCAACATTGGATATTTACTTTGACTTTGGATTGAATAAAAAATGCTTGCACTTCAGACAATGGAACTTACTGTTATTGTTATTATTGTTTTTATTATTATCATCATCTTGGTTATTAATGATTTTGGTTTGAAAAATAAGGGCAGCTTACATTAAAATATATCTTTTGCTGGCACTTTCTTGGCTTTTGCCAACATTTAAGAAATGTTTGTCCTTTTAGTTTTACCACCCAATAGCAAATGTAATGATAGTAACTGGGATAATATTGTTTTTATTTAGTGCCTTATTTTTGGCAATGTGCATTCACTTACATTATCTCTTTAATTCTCCTAACAGCATTGTCTAGAATGCTTCATATGTCCCATTTTATAGCTGAGAAAACTAAGGTTCAAAGGGTTAAAAGACTTTCCCAAAGCTATTCCTCTGTTACGTGGCAGAGACTGCAACTTAGATCTTCTGCTATAAAATCAAAGTTTGTCACAATGAAAATATTTTAACTTGGACTTCCTGAAAGTACAATCAAATGTCTTTGAAGTACCAAATCTTAGTATTTTAGTAAATGTCAATTGTCTTTCTTTTCTCTCATCATCCTTTGGGAACTTTAGGCTCTCTCTCCCTTTAGGTTTCTGGATAACATTGGTCTGGGAAATTACATGTGTTTCATGTGACTTTAACATTTCTGTAACATTATTACAAAGATATAACTTGATAAGAGTTTCTTTATTCAGTCCCAATGAACATAGTTAGATATGCATCTGATTGCCATTTAAATAGCAAAAATTTATGCAGTGACCTAATAAAGAAAGACAAAAAGTGTTGCAAAGAAAATGCTGACAGCTACAATGATTTGACTAACTTTTGTTTCTTCCTCTGTTACTTCCTGGAAAAGATTCCAAGACCTTTCATATGCCAAGTCTTTTGCTCACTAAAGCTAAATCTCACCTTGACCCTAAAGCATAAAGATTTGAAAGAAAATCCATGTGGCCAAAAAGACAGCGGTAATACACACTTCCTTTATCTTAACCATTTCAAGAGTAATCAGGTTCACACCTCAACAATGACCTATCTAAAAGAAAAGAGATGTGATGACAGGTCCAGTGATTTGACAAGGAAGTGCTAATAGCTTAGAGTTATTTTCATTGGTTTGTTCTCTCTTGCTGGAAAGAGCCTGTCCAGATCTCAAATCAGCTATATGTTCAAGCTTCAGCCTGTGACAGGAAAACTCCTGGCCTGAGATAGCGTGGTGATTGAAAGCAGAGCAGAGCTGTCCCTGAAGTCTGTTCCTTTGCTGCTTAAAGAAACGTTGTTCACCTTGCAAGGAACCTCAAAGAAGGTACAGCCCAGCACTTATCCAAATGTCTTCTCTAATCTCAGGAATTTACAAAAATCAAGACTCTTAGACTCTATGCCAGACCCATTTAATCTAAATTTCCGTGGGCTGGCCCTTAGAATCTGAATTTTTAACAAACGTAACTGATTCTAATACACACTGAAGTTCGAGAACCCATAGTCTAGATCAGGCTTCACTTTAGATATAAGGGAATTGAGATCCTGAAAATAATTTCTTGCCCAAGGTGGTATACACGGACAGAATCTGAAGTGTTTCTAAAGCCCAGATATTCAGATGCCTAGTTCAGCCAGTTTTATTCAAAGCTACAAATTTTGGTCTCCTTTGATCCTTTCCAGACTGAGTAGGAGAAATCAATCAGAAATTAAGTGCCACAGTTCTAGCAGCTAGATTCTATTTTTTTGCATTCTGAGGTTATTATTCATGTTTCCATAGACTTCTGAAACTCCTCATAACACTGAAATTGTAAATATCTTCAACAAACCCTTTAAAATTTTGGATGTCACTGTACAAGTGTTAAGATTCCTCCAATTCCTTAAGAATTATTACATCTGAGCAATTTGTCTGTGTGTGTGAAGTGCAAAAGGCAATGGAATGCAAGCCAAATATACAGAGAAAAGAGGCAGCTCTTACAAGTTTCTTTCTTTTTCCTTTTCCAATAATTGTGGCCATTCCATGCTTTATAGAGGAGGCCCTGAAAGAAGGGAGTAAAAATTCAAAAATAATGTGGTTCAAACTTTAGCTTGGGGTGGTCATTCCAAGGAATTGACATGTGCATTGTGACCAGATGTATTGAGAGGGACTTGGGCAGTAAGATTGCATTGGGGTTAGAGTGATGCTGTATAAGTAGAAGGGAGTAAGATGTAGGGACTGTTGCAAAATCTCGGACTGGCTCCCTGAACTTAAGCTTTTCACTACCTGAACTGTCTGCATGCTTGTTTCCATCAGTATATTATAATAATATAACATATATATTAAATATCTAAATTTAATATATAATATAATAAAATCTCATAATAATGTAATATATAATAAAATATATAATATGTTTATATAAAATAATATATATAAATAAGTAATGTCTAGTAAAATAAAGTATATTTTATATTAGAATAAAATGTTGGAAATTATAAAATATTCCACCTCTGAAAGCTCAGATCCACATGCAATAGCAAGACCATCAATATGACATTGTATGGCCTGGTGATTTATTGTCACTATAATCAATCGTACTGGTTGCTGAGTCACTCAATTCAAGTTTGCCTATGATCTTCAGCTAGCAAGCTAACATCCCTCCATTTGGCTTTGTGATACTATGTCTGCATTGATTTGATGAACACATGTATGCTGGTTTTGCTACAATTGAAAGAAAAAATTCTTTTGAAAGAAAAATCCTTGTAGATGACCAAAACTTCTTCTGTGGAAATCTGTGGTTTTGTATGGTGCTGTAAATGCAAAAATTCATCTTCATTTAAGAGCTTGAGTGGAACAAAGTTAGGTTGTAACATCAACAAAACAAATGCATGTGGTAGAAAAATTACCTTTAACAAGTTTTTTTCCAGATACAAGATGTTTGAAAGGATATATCAATAGGTACCAAAGGCTTTTCAAAAAGACAGTCACTGGGAAACTCTAGTGGCATAACCCTAGTGGACAAGATGTGCATGCAAGAGCATATTATATAAAATTGTGTAAGGAAGACCCAGTGTTAAGAGTTCTGTTCAAATTCACTTTGTCTCTTTCCATCTCCTTTTTAAACTTTGTATTGAAACTTACACACTAATAATAAAAGAGATTTTTTTCTGTATTTATAATTACCTTTGCTGTTAAGAATTTTTGGACCTGTTGCTCACTCTCATGACACGTTATTTACAAAGAATAAGAAGCAGGATGCCAGAATAAAATTATTCTCTGACAATCTGTTAAAAACTGGAACCAAAACTCAGGTAGTAAGGTTCAAAAGTGTGGTTAACAATTTTTCCTTCATCTTTCCATTCCTGGAATATGGCCAGGACCAGAAGCAGCAGTGTTGAAATGCTATGAAAAAGAATGTTTCCTCCGTATTGCTGGCCTGATTGAAGGCAGAAAGTACATGGACTTTTATGAGATTCTGTCCAAATGAGATTCTGGCACAATTTTATGGACCCCTGAGATTGAACTAAACTGGGAATCAGAACTTGAGTTTCCCTACTGGAGTTATTAGGTAATAAATTATTTACGTGGTATGCTCTCTTTTGCACTTTCATTGTATTGGTTGCTTCTTTGGGCTGCAGAAGTGTAGTATTATCAAAATGTCCCCCCCTCCTTAATTTCCTGCTGATCTTTGTCGTATTTCCTTGACCATTTTATAGAAAATGATTTCAAAACTATCACTTGTACGCCTTTTGCCAACAATTATGTTGAAAATCTGTTTATTGGAATACTCAGTTAATGGCAAAAATAGGGGCTAAGAAGGAATAGACAACTCATTTAACTCAGGATAGTGTCTAGAAATTTCACTGGCTGAAAATATTTGCTCTATTGTGAGCTAATGCCCATGACTGAGAATGTTCGGTACTGTCTCCAAATACAGGCTCTTGCTGGCTAACCATGTATAATTGTTCTCAAGGTAAGTGGGTCATTTGATCGGACTTGAAATTTAAATCTACTAAATCTCTTTATTCAAACTTCCTCCATTCAATTTTATATTTTTGTATTAGTTATTTATTACTACATAACAAGTTTCCTTAAGACTTAGCCCCTTAAAGTAACAATTGTTTGTTATCTCACAGTTTTTCTAAAGGTCAAGAATACAGGAAAGGCTAAGACAGGTGGTGTTGTCTCAGGGTCTCTCATGAGGTTCCATTCAACCTGTTAGTTCAGACTAAAGTCATCTGAAGCTTTGTCCAAAGCTAAAAGATCTGCTTACAAGCTCACTTGTGGCTACTGGCAGGCTCACATAGCTTCTCCTCAGGGCTGATCACAACATGGCATCTGGTTTTCCTCAGGGTTAAAGATTGGAGAGAGGTTGAATCCATCCTGTCTTTTATGACCAAGTCTCTGAGTTGTACACTGTGATCTTCACCTTATATTTATTACAAGTAAGTCATGAAATCAGTTTACACTTGACTGGAGGAGGCAGAGATCATTGGCGGACATCATAGAAGCTGCCGACTGCAATCTTCCCTCTGGCCCCAATGATCCATATCTCCCTCCTAAGAAAAATATGGTCATACCTCCAAAAACCCCCAAGTCATCCTATTACAGATCAGCTCAAAGTGCAGGATCTTGTCATATAAATCAGGTCCAAGAGAGGATAAGTCTCCTTTTGTGAACTAAAGAAGCAAGTTTTCTGCCCTATACGTACCCACATGGTAAGGCAAAGCACATGGAATAACTGCCATAGGAACTCCTGTTCACAAAGGAGAGGGAGGGGGAAAAGGCTGCACACAAGAGTCTTTGGACCATAGCAGTTCTCTCATGCTCAGTTACTCCTCCTCTGGAGTTGTTCTCCATTGTTCTTAATTCTGGACTATTGGCTCGTTCCCCATCCACCTGAGTCATCCTTCGTTTTCCGTGAAAGGTAGCATGTGTCTGCAGCTGACCAGTTTCTTAGCCTGCTTTCCGCCAGTAGAATTTTGGAAATTCAATAGCCTCTTCTGAATTTGTACTGTCTCTGTTTCTTCTAGTCCAAACTGGCAGGGTTTCCATTGATATAATTCTTTTAAAAAGTTTATGGGTCTTCTGTGAATGTCATTTGGGTCCAACACTTTAGAGGAAACTATACCCACAAATCTCTTAGAGATAAGCCCTTCTCTGCTTTGGACGTCTGGTGAAGGACAATGCTTTAAACTTCTTAGCAGCTTGATTGAGAAAATCTGTTAGTTGAACCTTTAAAATATTTAGAGAGTCTTTTATCTAAATGAACGGAGTCTAAGCAACTGCCTTAGATGTTTCTAAAGTCTTAACAAAAGATTTTATAGTCGCGACTGTGGTGTCATCTGTAGACTATGATTTCCCAAAAGTTCCCTGAGTTTGACCTTTACTCAGAAGCCATTTCTTAATTTTAGCATTGTTTGCCATCTGGAGAGACTGAGAATTTTCACAACCAGCCAGAGCTGACTTCTTTTTGTTTAATAGTCCTTCCTTTAGCTTATGTATTGCCTCTCACATTGCACTATTAGCAGCAAGATGAAACCAGATGGCAACTTGAACACTGTCTGGTTGGAAATCTTAGCAAGATCACCTACCCCCAGTGCAATGTTCAAAATTCTATAAACAGTTGTATCCAAAGCACTTTAAGCTTCCATTAACCATTTTTCCAAAATCTTTCCAGCTTCTGACCACTGCTTGGTTCTAAAGCCACTCCAAAAAAATATAGTTTTTTCTCGACAGTATTGGGTACCAAAATCTGCATTAATGATCTCTTGCCATGTAACAAATTAACCTAACATTTAGCAGCTTAAAAACACAAGAATTTATTATTTAACCCGGTTTGTGCAGATAAGGAATCCAAGGATGGCTTAGATGGGTGGTTCTGCTTTCGAGTCTCTCATGAAGTTGCACCTAGGATGTTGGCTGAGGCCATAGTCACCTGAAGCTTTTCCTGGGGCTGGAGAATCTAATCCCAAGCTCACTCAAATGGTTGTTGGCAAAAGGTCTCAGCTCCTTGACACGTGGCTCTCTCCATAAGGCTGTACATGACATGTCAGCTCGCTTCCCTCAGAACACATGATCAAGGATTGGTTGAGAGGTATACCACACTGCATTTTATGACCTACTTTCTGGGCCCACTTCTGCCTCATTCTGTTTGTTATAAATCAGTCAATAAGTCAAGCCCACACTCAGCAGGAGGAGATTAGACAGAATCTGAATACCAAAAGGCAAAGATCATTGGGGTCAATTTTGGAGCCTGGCTACCTCAATTGCAGTAAAAAAATTTCAATTTATTTTAGGAAACTGGTTTATTCTTACATTGACTTGTTAACGTTATTATATTCAATATTATATATATTCTTTATATAGCATGTAGAGTACCTCAGAAAGAAAACAGAGTTAATAGATTAGTGTAATTGTGTGGCATCACTTTTAGATCTCTTTTTGATATTGAGGTATAGCAATAGCTCATAATTGACAGTGCTGCAAAATTTTCCCCTTTTATCCAATACCTCATTTGGTCATTACAATAAGATCATGAGGTGGATGGGATGGGTGTCATCTCCTATTTCTAGATGAGAAAAACTCCTAGGATCTTAAATATTTTGTCAAATTGTGTAGAAATAGAGCCCAACACTTAGAGCTGCATT
The DNA here is from genome assembly GCF_021613505.1 of Equus quagga. Classification (NCBI taxonomy): domain Eukaryota; kingdom Metazoa; phylum Chordata; class Mammalia; order Perissodactyla; family Equidae; genus Equus; species Equus quagga. The sequence goes on from NC_060272.1 coordinate 98,153,506, forward strand.
CCTCTAAGATAGTGAACATTAATAGAAGCCTATATGCATTTATGCTGTTTCAACACCACATTCTATCCAAACTGGGGTGAACAATCTGAGAATAAAAGGGAGGTTGCAAACTTTTAACAAGACTGCTTCATCTGTATTCTGAAATTATGATAAATGATTTTGGAAGCAATATATAATGTAATATTCTTAACTCCTACTGAATATAAAATGTATTTTATCATTAATGCTATTTTATACACTTAAAATGTGGATTTAAAACAACTTTATATATTTAGGGAAAGATATTTTCTTTATTTTTCTCTTTAATATCTTTTTCCTCCCTTCTTAAGTTTCACTTACTGGTTTTAGAAAATTTTTTCAAGATCAGTGATTCTCAACTACGAAGTGTCTTCATCAATATATCAAAGGGAATTTATTACTACTATTAATGAAAATACCATCATGTTTTCTAGATGTAAATTTAAAGTAAATTATGTGGGAATCAAGATTAATTCTACCATAACACTACTTTGATTTGCTGACATTCTGATATAGATAGATTAGATAGTTTAGATAGATAGTCGATAGATAGGTAGGTAGATGATAGATAAAGCTTATGCTGGAATTAGAGTAGGTTATACATTAAAACGCACATGTAGGGGCTGGCTCCGTGGCCGAGCGGTTGAGTTCGTGCGCTCTGCTGCGGCGGCCCAGGGTTCGGATCCTGGGCGCGGACGTGGCACTGCTCGTCGGACCACGTTAAGGCGGCGTCCTACATCCCACAACTAGAAGGACCTGCAGCTAAGATATACAACTATGTATGGGGGGTTTGGGAAGATAAAGCAGAAAAAAAAAAAAAAACACATGTAACTTGCAGACTATATTATCTATGCTACAGTCCGTAATAAGTAGTCATTACTAATACATAATGAGTTCAATGCATAAAGCTAAGTTCAAGAATAATAAACAATTATTCCTGAAAATGCCCTAAGTAGCCAATAAACTGCATTTAGTATACTATATACAATTCTTTATTGAGTCCAAGAGTATTAATTTTTTTTTCATTATAAGAAATAGATTCCTGCTTCTAACTCATGTGTATGTATGTGTGTACACAACTGATCACAGGAATTACCTTTAGCCTGACGTGAGGCTCACACTGAGTTGGAGGTGACAGAGTGGTGGGGTGGGGTGGGTGGTAACTGGGTCATAGGTAGATAGGGACAGCAAACTCATACTTGTTAACTCTGAGGCTTATATGGGCTGAATGGCAAACAGAAATCTATAGCACTATTTGTATTTTTTATTTTGCTTTATTTTCCTCTCTCGTTTTTTGGTTTTGCAAAGTGACTAGTTGTGTCAGCATATGTTCATTGAACATATGAGGTTAAGGCTTTGTATCATTAGCTGTGATGTTGATTGCAAATTATTACAGTTCTTAAATTCAGTGCAAAACCTTTTCAGGTTTTCTTAAAGTATTACTAAGTCCTCGGAAATATAGGAAGCCTGTGAACATTACCTGTCACGTATGTTGCTGCATTAGGAAGCAACTACTGGTACTACTAGGTACTACTGGTACTACAAGAAGTTACTCCGACTTTGATGTTGTGTCCTTGGGAAATAGCAGTTTCCTCACAGGATATCTATCTTAGGCAGAAAAAAAAGATGGTTGTGGAGGGATACAGAGAAAGTCTCTGAATGTGGCCAATGTCATATTACTTTTGTTTTCTGAAGCTTCTGTGTTTTCTCCATTTGTCATATAGTCCAATTTGAGTGTAGACTTAGCTAGCATAGGGTGATAGGCCTCAATTTGGTAAAGCAGGCTGTGAAGGTACAGTCTCTCACAGAGAGTGGTGGTGTCAAAACGCCAACACTTGAGAAGACTTCCCTTTCTGGTACTTACAACTATTAAACTATTGCTTTCAAACATGAGGGGGAAAAGGATGTTTCTGTGGTGTTAGCTTTAATTTTCTTTGCTTTTTTCTTCTAAGCAATGAGTTATGTTGAAATTATCATGATTATGACCTTTTTAGTGAGCAATAGAATGAACAGAAAACCATGCTTGACTAAAATACTAAATCAAACACTCATTTAACTTGAAAACCCTCATTCTAAAGAGAGTTCAAATACCTGAGAGTTTGTGCTCCAGGAGTTGAAAGCAACTGAGTATCCATGTGTGTAAGTCAAGAGGAAGAGAGTAGCTACATCTAAGAAATTCATCAAATGACTTTACCTTTTATATTTCATGTCTCTAGTTTATGTCAAATGCATATCTCCATCTCATATCTTAGTTTTTATGGTGTTTCCTTTGTAACTTATATGCATAGAAAAATATATTAATATATTTTATAAATTATATATTTATGTTTTATAATTTAAAGATGTAAATCTATCTATATATTTCCATATATTATATATACCTAGTTATTTTAATATACTAAATTATTAAGTGATGCTTATTAAATATATTATGTTTAAATATATATCACATATTTATATAACATAAGATATCAAATTATATTTAGCTTTTATATATGTTAATAATATTCAAAATGTATATTAAAATATTAATCTGTATCATTTTGTATATGGTGTATATTAATATATTAAATATAATATCCAATATGTTTGGTATATAATACATAAAATAGTCAAATATTAAATATATGTATTTAATTTAAAATATATTTAATATAGAACTATATGTAATGTATATTCGATTTAAGCTGTTATAAAATTAAATATAAAATGTATATTTAAATATGTTCATATTACATATTATATATTATGTTACATATTATATATAGTCATGAAAGTGTTAAAAAATACAGTAAATTAAAGTGTTTCAAAAACTATGCATGATTTAAATAAATCCATAAGGCTCTTCCATCTTTCCTATAAATCTTAAAATTTTCAAGCTTCATTTATCTAATCTAGTTTCTTTTTAATTTTAGCAAGAATATGTTATTTTTTTCACAAGTACCATTTTCTTGCCTTGGTTTCTTTGCTTTGCTTTCTTCTGAGTAAAAGACTATCTTACTGAATGTCCCATAGAGTTTTATAGAGAACATAAATTGTTTATAATTTTGATCTTTTTTTTTAAGAGGAGCTTCATGTATAAACAAATGTTAAATGCTGGGTTGAGCTCTATTGGCTTCTTTATTTTAGGATTTCTCAGAGACTTCAATAACTAGTGTATATTATGAATTACAAAATGTGAGGTATAGTATTTTGAATGTTTTGTATAAACATTTTTTGATCTCAGAACATCTTCTCATTTTCTTTCTCTTTTTTCCAGAAGTATTTTTCATTATTATTATTCGTGCATGGAAAACATTGTTCTTCAAAGTTTATTTATTCATAACATTCTGAGCTTCCCAACTTGGGATATTTGAACAATCCACTACAAATTGACCATATTTCAAAATCATTTCGTGTATATATTTCTGCACTAAACCTTATATTCAAAACCATATAAGGGTACAATGAAATACAAATGCTTATAGTAAAAATTTACATAGTGTTAATTCCAAAAATGGTCTTATTTAAATCTCCCTTATATAAGATTAATGTTAATGTCTCTACTATGTCAATATGAGAAGCTAGGTGATTTGTCCAAAGTTACAGCTAATAAGTGGTAGAAGCAGGGTGTGAACTCAGATGTTGTTTTTCCGTGTTTAATAATCCATCCACCTATCGAATACACTTAAATGTGTTACATGAAACATACATGCCCATATGCACTTTGCCTAATTCCTCACTGCTCCTGATTATTTTGGGGGAGGTAAGAAGTCTAGAATACTTGAATGAAATTGACGTCATGAAAAAATACTGCCTCCAGGTGTGCTTAACAAAAATACAGCAGTTGTTTAGTAATTTTGTCTTGCATTCATATAGCAGATTTCTAGGATAGCATTTCATTCACTACTGAAATATAACTCTCTGGTGTTAAATAGAGCAATAGGTTAACAACATATACAATATCATAACATGATTGTTGACAGAGTGTGAGAAAAATAAACTCACTAAAAGGAATTCTAGGAAAATTCTACAAATGCCAGTTAAAATTAAAACAGAACTGGTAAAGGAAAATGTTACATGTCTTGGGGCATAGCCAAACTATACATTTTTCATTTGACAAACTTGACATGGCTTTCTCAAAGTCAGCAAAATTCTATAACAGGATAGCTTTAAAATTGTAAGTCAGACTCATTGTTTGAGGCCAGTATTACCCTGATACCAAAACCAGAAAAAGAAACAGATAAATGTCTCTTATGAACTTAATTTTAAAAATATCCACAAAATATAGGAAATTGAATCCAGCAAAATATGAAAAGACTTTCACATCAAGTCCAAGAGAGATTTATTCTAGTTATACAAGGATGCAGCAAAGTTCTAAAGTTAATCCGTGTAGTCCATCATTTCAATAGGCTAAAGAAGAAAGATCATGTGTGTATAGAAATTTATATAAAAAAGCATTTGACAAAATTCAACATCCATTCAAGATAAAAAATGCAGTAAAGTAGAAGTAAAGAACTTCCTCATTGATTAAAATTGATTATTTAAAAAACTGAAGTTAATATCATACTTAATGTTGAAATAGTGAATACTTTCCCCTTAACATGGGGAAGAAGATAAGAAAGTCTTGTATTTGACATAGTACTGGAAATTATAGCCAGCATAATAAGGCAAGAAAAAGAAATGTAAGAAGATTGGAAAGGAAGAAATCAAATTGTGCCTATTAGCAGATGCCATGATTGTCGATGTAGAAAATTTGAAGGAATCTCCAGAAGAATTCCTAGAACTAATATATGAGTCCAGCAAGATTGATTACAGGGCAAATGCTGCATGATTCCCCTTCATGAGTCATCTAAAATAGTCAAAAACATAGAATTAGACAATAGAATGGTGATTACTAGGGAATGGCAGAGAGAGGATGTAGGAAGTTGTTGTTCAATAGGTATAAAGTTAGAATTATCCAAGATGAATAAGTTTCAGAGATTGCTGTACAACATAGGCCTATAGTTAACAATAATGTATTGTGCACTTAAAAATTTGTTAAGAAGGTACTTCTCATGCTAAGTGTTCTTACTACAAAACAGAAAAACAAAAGGATAGATTGAAACTGGAGCTGATGAGTACGTTTATTACCTTGATGGTGGTGATGGTGACATGAGTGTATACATATGTCCAAACACACCAAATTGTATACATTAATTATGTGCAGATTGTTGTAGTCCAATTAAACTCAATACAGCTGGAAAAAAAATACCCTTGAAGCCAGTAGAAAAAAATATCAATTGTGTTTATACATACTAACAATGAAAGTGTAGAAATCAAAGTTAAAATTGTATTTTCTCCAAAGAAAGTGAAATACTTTAAGTAAATCTAACAAAACATGTATAGGATCTCTATGCTGAAAGTTACACAATGCTTATGAAAGAAATTAAAGCCAAAAGCATAGAGACATAATGTGTTTATCAACTTGAAAATTCAACATTAGTAAAGATGTCAATGCTCCCCAAATTAATCTATAGTTTTAATGCAATGCCTATCAAAATCTCAGCAAAGATTTTTGTAGACATAGACAAACTTATCCTAAAAATTATATGGAAAAGCAAAGTTCCCAGAATAGCTTAAACAATTTTTAAAAAAAGAATAATATAGTGGAAAGAATCTCTGTAATAGATGTTAAGGCTTACTATCTCATAGTAACATTTCCATATAGTAACATCGATACAGTATTAAGACTGTGGTATTGTCAGAGGGATAGAGACATTGATCAATGGAACAGAATAGAGGACCCATAAGTAGACCCACTGATTTTCAAGTAAAAGGCAAAAGCAATTCAATAGAGGAAGAAGAGCTTTTTAACAAATAGTTCTGTTGCAAGTGGACATCCATAGACAGAAAAAACAGAAAAAAGAAAAAAAAAACCCTTAATCTAAATCTCACACCTTATACAAAGATTAACTCAAAATGAATCACAAACTTAAAACTACAAAACTTTTATAAGGAAACATAGGAGAAAATCTTTGGGACCTGGGATTAGCTAAATAATTCTTAAACTTGACACCAAAAGCATGATACTTAAAGGGAAAAATTGGTAAATTGGACCTCACAAAAGTTAAAACTTCTGCTTGTTTAAGAGAATAAAATGACAAGCTAGAGATTGGGTAAAAATATTTTCAAACCATATATCTGATAAAGGACTTGCATCTAGAATATAATGAACCCTCAAAACGCAACAATTAAAAAAAGTTCCGGGGCTGGCCCCGTGGCCGAGTGGTTAAGTTCGCGCGCTCCGCTGCAGGCGGCCCAGTGTTTCGTTGGTTCGAATCCTGGGCGCGGACATGGCACTGCTCATCAAACCACGCTGAGGCAGCGTCCCACATACCACAACTAGAAGAACCCACAACGAAGAATATACAACTATGTGCCGGGGGCTTTGGGGAGAAAAAGGAAAAAAATAAAATCTTTAAAAAAAAAAAGTTCCAATTAGAAAATTGGCAACAGACTTGAACAGACATTTCGCTGAAGAAGATATACAAATGACAAATAAGCACATGAAAGGATGCTCAACAAATTAACCATTCGGGAAATTGAAGCCAAAATGAGAGTTTAGATGTAGTGATAATTATATTTAATGACAGTGATATTAGAATAGCTAAAATAAAAAGTAGTAATAACATCAAATGCTTGTGAGGATGCTGAGAAAGTGAATCATTCATATGTTGCTGCTGGGAATGTACAATAGTACAGTCACACTGGAAAACAGTTTGGCAGTTTCCTATAAAACTAAACATGCAACTTCCACACAACCCAGCAATTACTCTCTTGGGAATTTATCCTAGAGTAATGAAAGCTTACGTTCACACACCTGTATGCAAATGTTTATAGCAGCTTTATTTGGAATGGCCAAAAATTGGAAACCCAAATGTTCTTTACTGGATGAATGATTAAAGACAATGTGGCACATGCATACTATGGAATACTACTCAGGAATAAAAAGAAACAGATTATTGATATATGCAACAACTTGAATGGATCTGCAAGAATTATGTTGAGTGAAAAAGCCAATCCCCAAAGTTGCATACTGTATCATTGCATTTACTTAACATTCTGAAATAATACAAAATTATGGAGGTGGAGGAGAGATGAGTGGTTTCCAGGGGTTAGTGAGAGGGAAGGAGGAGGCAGGTGTGTCTATAAAGGGACAGCACAAAGGAGACTTTAGAGGGAGATTGAACAGTTGTTGATTGTGGGTGTTTACACCAATTAAAAAAATGAGGCAGAAACTTCTTTTAACTCCATAGTTTTAGGAACAATTTCTTCAAAATAGGAAAATAAAAGGAAGCTCTGTTAACAAATTTTGCTTAAACATCAACTCCTGTGTACAGAAAAATAAAAACAAATAATCCAATGAAATAATATTAGACTCATTCTAGAAATTATCAGAGTGGGGTCAAAATGACATGGACTCTAAAGCAGATATAAAAATTATATAACTATATTAATAAAATATTGAGAAGAAAATACTTGAACATTTTTATAACACTGGGACAGGAAAGGCTTTTGTAAGTATGAACTCAGAGATGGCGTGAAAAAAACCTGAAAAATTGTCTAGCAAAAGTTTAGAAAAGCATTATACGATATTTAAGAGGCAAAAGATAAGCTGGGAAAAATATATTTGCAATACATGTGTGAGAAAAGGCTAATTTATTTTATTAAAAATTTTTAAAAAGGAATAGAAAAACAAGGAAAGGTTGGAAGCAGTTAACTCAGAGAAACAGTAATATAAACGACGACACACATAGAAACAGGGCCAGACGTCCATGACTGGTTCAGTTTTGAAGAGTGTTGAGGATGATGTCATACTTAAGTTGCTTTTATTTCTATCTTACTGGCCCAGCAAATAAGAAATAAAAAAGGATATGCATGAAATGAGAATGCAATCGAGTAGACAAGTGCCCAGGCCCTCTCTTATTCCGCAGGGAGGTGGACTTGAGGCAGCCTGTATAGAGGAAGAAATCCAAGAGGTCAGAGGATCTCAGAGCCACGGGTTTATGGTTTTTACACCATTTGGTTGGGAGAGATCTCATGAAGGCTCGGGGGTTTATCGATTCTCATTTAAGACTGCATACTTTACTATTCCTATTTCTGAGTCACAGGACCTAGCAGAACTGTCCATGCCATGCCACAAAACACACAAAATGTACTCAGCCTAACTTAGAGAGATAGAGAGATTGAGGGAGAGAGATTTGTGTCATAAAGCAAGAACGAGGTACCATTTTTTCCCTTTTGCATTGTTGGAGATTAACAACCCTTTGAGAGTTGGCAGGGCATGCTGAGTGGACACAGTATTGAGGAGAGTAAATCAATATAGTCGTTTTCAGAGGGGACAATGTTTAACTCCACTTAAGCACTATGGTCCTAGAAAATAACGATGATCAAGAAATCCTCCCTCCACCCTTTTGTGTTCCCAGAAACAGCTTATTGCAAAGACTTCCCCATATGATTTAGCTAAGACTTGCAGATGAACCCCTTGTGTACTCAGGACAAGACGAGACACAGACCCTCCAAATTCTTATTTTTTGGTCTCATAAATGATTAGCTGGACTGTTGGTCTCCAGGGATCAATCTGGACAAAATACCTGGTAACTTAACTTGACCAAACTTTAGTCAGGCCTCCTTCCTTCTCCAGGCCGCTGAACTTGGCCCACCCTTGAACATTGGACCATGCAGGCCAACCCCTCCTTAAGAACCCCTCCCAAGAATCATCTGACTTCAGGGAAAAACATTTTCTCATCAGCTGTCCCATTATACCACCTGTCCAGCCTATTCCCCAACATCCAGTTCTCAACAGCCTGGTTTCCTCCCCCCTATAAAGGAAAAGTCCTTTTCTGCCAGACCTTTGCTAGCTTGCAGCTCTGGTAATCTTAGCATTCCCCGTAGTGCAATAGGGCCCTTCCCTCTATTGCATTAGTCTTTTTGACTAGAGCCTCTCCTTACCTCTGTTAGGATTTGTTTTTGTTTGTCAGAGGGAAATTTAACAATGTCTATAGAACTTAAAATGGCTATATTATTTTATTCAATAACTCCTCTCTTGGATTGTTTTTGCAAAAATACTTATCCAAGTATGCCAAAAAATATGTGTCAAGAGCAGTCACTTAGCCTTACTTAAAATAGCAAAAAAATCACAAAACAACACATTTAAAACTTAGAAACAATCTAAATACTTATCAACAAGACACTCCTAATGAAATCATGTTATCTGTACCTTAGAATGTAATGTAGTTATAAAAGTAAAAAATGTTACCTCATTATTTTGATATAGGAAGACGACTATAAAGTAGTTTTAAAAGAAAAAGGCGGATTGCATAACAATATAGTGCAATTCTTTTTTTCGAAATTGCTGTGTGCGCACACACACACACACGTAGACTGTAAGTAGACCTATCTCTCTGTATTTCTATTTATCTAGTATATATATAATCTATCATATATATATAAATTATCAAGTAGTAAACTATTTTTTTCTGTGTACAGTTTTCTGAATCTTAATGGATAGTCTAGATTCATGTAAGCTCCCCCATAATCTGGATACAGAACAGTTCTGTCACCCTAAAATTCTCCCTCATATGATCCCTTTACAGTCACCCACTTACCCACCCATCACCGCTGGCAACCACTGGTCTGTTCTCTGTCACCATAGTTTTGAATTTTTAAATGTGTTATATAAATAATATCATATAGTATATAACTTTTTGAGATTGGCTATTTTTCGCTCAGCATTGAGATCTATCCAAGATGATGCATATATCAATAGTTTGTTCCTTTTTATTACTAAGTAGTATTCCATTGTTTGGACCTACCAAAGTTTATTCACCATTGAAGGACATTTGGGTTGTTTCCAATTTTTGGAAATTTTAAATTGAGCTTTTATAAACATTTGCATACAAGTTTTTGTGTGATTATAAGATTTCATTTTTCTAAGGTAGATGCCGAGGAGTAGAATAACTACATCACATGGAAAGAGGATTTTTAAGTTTATGAGAAATTGTCTAAATGTTTTCCAGAGTGGCTGTAGACCATGCATATTTTTATAATAAAAAAATCTAATTAAAATAACATGGACTATGTGGCCATTAATATTTTCATGAGGCATTTGGTTCTTAAGGATGTTCATGTCCTAGGGGACTCTTAATTCTTCAGGACATTTGAAACACTTAATTCTGGATACAGAAGGGCTGCCAGAAAGGCAGGAAGATAAATTAAAATATTTACATGATATTACTTGAGGTGTTGACATTCTGTGGGTTCTGTATTGAAAAACATGCTGAGATTTTAGCGATTTGGGACTGGTAGAGAGGAGTGATTCAGAATTCTCCTCCCTAAAGTCAAGTTAGAATAATAGGAACAGAAACGTAGAAGCATGAAAAGAGCTTGGAAGGGCAGCTGGGTGGTCTAATGTTCAAGTGCACTGCAAATGCAGGCAAGATTGTAGTGAGATCTGTGGTGGAGATGAGGGAGGGTTCCAATCCAATATTTGGAAAATTATTGTAAGAACTTTCCAGCAGCTCTCTTACTTGGCAGTAAGGACATCAGAAAGCAACCCTTAAACCATATTTTCTTATCCCTAAACTGGTTAGAGGTTTTTGTTTGTATGCTTGTTTATTTTCCCAAAATAGCTTTCCTGTTGTACTTCATCTAATTCAAATTCTGGATGTTTTCTCTTTTATCCCAGTGGATCTTCAGCCTCTTTCTAACTAGGAGCCATTCATTCATTTATTCAAAAGTATTTTCTAAGCTCTTATTATATTTCAGGTATGTACTAATGAGAAAATCAGACAGAATCCCCACTCACAAGGGGTTTACTACAGTAAATGAAGAGAGACCAAACACATTTCATTCCTTGATAGATGCTAGGCTGAGGATTAAAATAGGGTGACGTGATAGAGAGTGACTGTCTCTTGTCAATTGGGTGGAGAAGGAAGGTTGCTTTAAATAGGATGAGTGAGTTGAGATCTGAATGAGTAAAAGGAGCAGCTGTAGGATGAAAAACATCCAAGGCAGGCAGAACAGGTGGTGCAGAGGCCCTGATGCAGGTGCGAGCTTTCCAGGAGGAGAAGAAAGAAGACCAATGTGTATAACAGAGTGGGTGAGCTGGCAAAATATGAGAGTTGGATCAAATACCACTTTGCAAGCCAGAGTAAGAACTCTGTGTTGTACTGAAAGTGTGCTGGGGAATTTAAAAGATTTTAAGTAAGGTAATAATATGATTTGATTTCTGTCTTCCAAAGATCACTCTGAATGACATGCAGGGGAAGCAGAGGAAGCAAGAGTACTGGTGTGGAAGATATCCTAGTGGTCTAGAAGAGAGTTCATATGGTCTGAACTAGGCATCAGTGGTAGAGAAGGAAAGATATGGACAAAATTGGGATGTAATGAAGGAGTTAGAAATTGAAGGTTTTTCCTCCAGTTTACTTCTATATATGAATCCTGTAACTTCGATACTCACCTTGTTTTATGTGTGGCTGCTGAAACTGGAGAGAACAGAGGTTTGGATCAAGTGCTGTGCCTAGTGCCAGATGTTGGGAAAATGAGATGTATTTGGAAATCTTTCAGTGCTAATTGAATTATAAAATGTCAGAGCCTCACAATAAATGTATAAAGGCACCAGAAGGGCCTCTCCTCTCTGTGGATAAACATCAAGAGCTCCACTCTTCTGTACTCTCTTAATAAAAGTCCTGCTTGGTAAGGGATGAGGGTTATTATGGTGATAAGCAGATGAACTCAATTAAAAGGAAGTGTAAATTCAATACCAATAAAACATTTGTGAAAAGTTTTCTTCTCTGACTTGGGTGTTAGATGCCATATTGCCTCCTCTCCCTACATGACTGATTAGCGTCACTCAAATCCAATGATCCTATGAGCTATTTTGGTTATTGTCTTAAGTTCAATATTCTGGGACTTTAGAGAGAATATCTATTAAACGTGGGGATAGAGGGCTTATGATAATGGTGAAATACTTAATGTTTTTCAGCTCTAATTTTCTCATCTGTAAAATGGAAAGAATAATACTTACCCATACCAGTCATTGTAAGGAGAAAAGAATATATAAAGTATCATGCAGTGTACATGGCATGTAGTATATACTGGATTGATTTTGCCTATTAGTATTTTAGCTATTAGTATTAGACATCTCTTCAGGTATAGGGGCTCCCACCAATAAGTAGGAAAGAGGGAAGAATCCAACTTAGGAATGGAGAGTGGATAGTAGCTATGGAGAGGAGTATAAGGATGGACAATTTAGCTAGGGTAGAATAGAGATGGAGAGCTAGACAATGTAATTAACATACACAAAAAGAAATAAATGAGGCTAATATAGAAAGTATGCAGACTTTTGAATTGGAGATTTTTCGCAATGACGAGCTGTACCTGGTATACAGAATCTGACTGATTAGCAGAGAGGTTGGCTGTAAAGCATGGTTGGTATTCCTTGTAAAAAATTTACTGCTAAGACACCAGAACCTGCATCTGGGTAGCATGATTTTTTTTTTTTTTTAAATCCCTTACTCTTCCTTAGCGGCAAATAGTGAAGCTTGAGGATGCCTGCTGTTCAAGGTTGCTTAGGAACGGGGCAGGATTGTACCTGCATGAAGTGGAGCATCAGAATTCCCAACAGAGGGGAAAATAGAGATGGAAGATACAACATTGGGCAGTAGATGATAACTCTAAGACATAATCATCTTGAACCTTTCAGTTTAGGAGTCTGAGAAGTTTCCCTGGAGGGAAAGCAGGAGAGAAGGAATCCCCTGCCCCATGGGGATCACCTTGCTCCCCTTTTTCCCCAAGTCCATAGGAAAGGAGGCTTGCAGTTTGTTACTATTTTGGAGAATCTCTCCAGCCTTTCTGTTGTAAGCTGGAGTTCACCATCTTTCTTCAGAGCTTTGGAAGAAGAACTGGAGATTCCCATAACAGCTTGTTATTTGTATCCCTTCCCATCCCTGCATAGATCTTACAGGAACAAGTAATCTGCCTTCATTTATAGCCTAAGTTCAGGAATAGGAAGCATAGTGGGGATAGAATTCTTCAGGGAAACAGTCATTATTGCTGTGTCATCTTTCTCAAATTAATTTTAGCACGCCTGTATTAACTGCATTCCCCTTCATCTTCACTATCTTTTTCAGCTTAACAAAAAGACCAGATGTTACTAAATCATGATATTCTTCATAGTACAATGCTGTGGTCTCCAGGGTTTGAGGTTCATATGCACAACCTCTCCATTGTCACATGCCCAGGGAATATGGCTGTGTCTGGGGTTAGTAAATCCGAAGACATTAATTTTCTTTAGCATTTCCTCAGCAATAGCTCTGCATTCACTAATGGCACCTTAGGTCCCTTGGGATAGTCATGTATTAAACTAGAAACACACAAATTGTCATGATTGCAAATGTGAGAGTACATTTTTAACTCCTGAGTAACCATCACATTTTCATGGGAAGGAATTATCTGATGTACAATTCAAAACTGTAATTTTGAATTGGAACCAAAGTTAATTTTATTTTTTTCAGAAATGCATCAACACTCTTAAACTTAAAAAAAAAAATAGTGTTTAAGTGTGCCCTTTTTTGTTTATTAAGAGATTTTTCATTCAAAATAATTAGATAAATGTGAAGTAACCTGGCATTGTGCCAATAATATAATTGGCTCCTGAATAAATGTCAGTGGTTATTATTCATGGTAATCCCACCATTGACCTTGGTATATGTTAAAATTATATCAAATAGAGAAAATGAAAAGATTTTTAGAGCTGGAAAAAATATTTGATGACATCTAATTTTTATATTCTCATATGGAATAAATTGAGTCCTAGAGAGGGCAAATAGTTAGGGAGGTCATAAAGTTAGGGAGGACACAGGAGGAATCAATGGATGCTGTAGCCAGAAGATATTAATTTGAATCTTTGGTCGGCTTCATGTTAGCTGTGTGACTTTGGGCAAATTAGTGAGCTTATTTTGACCGTTAGTATAAAATGGGAATATCAATGTATAACTCATTGAGTTGTTGTTTGAAGGTCAAATGAAATGTTTTGTAGAATTATTTTATAAGCTACAGAAATCTGTAAACCATGCTTACTATTAATAAAGAAAGGAAAAGAATAACATTTACTGGGTCTATATAATATTCCAAGAGTTTTTTCTGACAGCTTTGTATAGCTTTGCGTTCATATTCTATGAAGATTGCATTATTTTCTTATTTTTACAATTGAGAAAACTGAGGCTTAGAACAGTGTCTGGCCCAAGGTCACAGTTAGTGAATGGAATGGTGGAACTAAGCTTCAAGCTTGGTTTCAGCTTTTGTCTTCTCCTTTCATATTATCCTTTCCCAGTTGGTTCTTCTAATGTAAATTCTCCATAGATATTTTCCTCTATTTCACTGGAATGTCTATTTCAAAGATGTTTTCATAAAACTGATAAAAATGAGAAGTTTAGTGTTTAACTTATGTTATCACTTAGAAACTAAGTATTCCTTTTAACTAGTGAGACCATTATGATAGGAGAAAGTGCCAAAGAAGACGCGGCCAGTTTTCTCTTTCATTGGACAGAGGCAATATTGGTTGTTCAAGGAATTAAGTGGTTCCGTCTGTGCCACAGGGCAAAACATGTCTGAAAAGACCCCTTCAAACACTGATTCCAAACAAACAGATGTTCTTCTTTGGTGAGTCTTTTTGTACCCTGTGGGTTAAGTGACATCTGTACACGTTAGATGTTTTGTGTTCTTAGTTTTTATTCTTTGTGTGTGTGTGTATGTGTGTGTATAATGTTCTCAAACTATGGCACAATCCTCCCCCCACCACCCCCACAGAGGACATTTGGCAATTTGACATTTTGGTTGTCACCACCTTGGGGATGGGGCCGCTATTGGCATCTAGTGAGTAGAGGCCAGTGATACTTCTTGTCATGGACAGGACAGCCCCCACAACAAAATATTATCTAGCCCAAAATGTCAATAATGTCAATTAGGGCATGAAAATTCATCTTCAGCCTCCTCAGATCCTACTTTTTATATATTTCCTTGAAATTTTGTGGGCAAAGATGGACATTCCAATGCCCTCTTCAAGTTTGGCACAGTATCTTCTATCTGCTAGCGTTGCAAAATATGGGTTGATTGATTGACTAATTTTAAAGAACCTCAAGGACAATCACCCATATTATTCCATCCTATTTTTTATAAGAAATGTCAACCTAGGCCCTTGGGTAATATTTCTGTGTAAATTTCACATACATTTTCTGTTTCCTATAAATAAATATTATTTTATTTCTGTTTTCATGGTTTTGCTCTATTGTAAATCTTAGACCATGTCAAAACATAAGAGCCTAAAATTTCCAGTTAGCAATAGGATGTTGCCACTTGGTATCTCTCTTTTTTAGCTGAAATAGTCATATATGCTCAGGCAGAGGAGCCTAGGAAGAGGAACCCGCTTCTTGAGTGACAGCACATTTCAATGGCAGGTAAACGTCAAACTGGAAACAGAACTGGGAGCAGTGTACTCAGAAACAACGACAACAACAGTTACAACAAAAACAGTAACATGTATGGCTCTCTGCCAGGATTTCCACCCCAAAACTAATTGATTAAGGTAGTACGTTAACACTGCACAACAATAGTAAGAGTGGCTTAGTTTTATATTTAGCTCAAGAAGCAATTAAAGACAGAAAGAAAAAGACGCTGCACATGATGGACAAATTGCAAGATGTTCAACACATTTGTTTAGCAGACAGTAGAAACAATCCACCTGCAAATTTGAAGCTTTCTCCATTTTGGCATTGAAATTTTGTAAAGTGAAAGCAATCAGTTAATTTGGTCAATTCAGTAGGGAAAAACTAAACCCATAGTTATTTGGCAATATGTCAAAATATGTTCTGAGGGAGAAAAAAGCCACATACTCTCAAACTGATGATTTGGCTGAAATTTTCACTTTTAATTGGCGCTTCTGTTTTGAGGCAGGCTATTTTTTTTTTTTAGCATTCTTTACCTTCTTCCATGTTGATAGCTTCATTTTACTTTCACGTTTTATCTCATAAAAAGATTCTAGCTAGTGGTACAAACCAGTACATTATGTATTTGTCTACCTTATATTTAAGTGTGCACTGAAATTTTTTTAAAAGTTGAGGACAAAATTATCTGTGTATATTTGCTGTTAAGTATGTGATATTTAACATTAAAATATTGAATAGAAGATGAGAAGCAGATTTGGGGCCAAGAAGGGAGATCATGGGTCCAGGTTTTGTTTAATCTCAACTTTAGTTTTGTACTTTCTCAATATTTACAAATATATCACAGAAAATGGGATTTTTTAAAAAAACTTTCTTCATCAAAACAATGTCATCTTTTATAATTAAAAGAAATTAATGCTGCTCTGGCATAAGGTGAATGAAAATATTCCCTCTCTGTCTTAGTCTTGCCTTTTTTGATCAAATTGTCTGAAAAATATCTCAGTTTTGGCTTAAGTAAATCAGTGGCATTTGATGAAAAATGCTTGACATGATGAGGTAATGCTGTCAGAAAGTAAGTAAGTAAAGAGCCCAAACCTTCACTATTGCTTTAAAGCTGATGATGTGCGTGTTCACAAGGAACATTTACATCAAAGCCAGTTTGGTTCTGATGATGTTTCTTCCTCTTTCCTCCTCTCTCCTCCCTCCACACACTCCAGCTCAAACTTCTAGAAAACAGGAAACTGAACTCTGTTCAAGGAAAGTCCCCATCCTTCAACATATGTGGACTCATACACCCTTCTTTCATAAGGCCTCTCTTTCCATTGAGGTGATTTTATAAGACTAAGAAAATTCTGAGATCATACTTTATTCTCATTTTATGCATTCTGTTACACTTTAAACTACATTAGATAAAAAGACATGAAAGTAATTTCAGAGAACAGGAGTGGGGGAAATATTTCCCAATTACCTGATCTCAAAGGATTGGATGGATAGTCTCATCCTCCCATGTTGAGAGTTATGGCAGTGTTGACACAATACTGTCTTAATACCCAGTAATAAGACTAAACTGTTTGATTGTGTCCTGTAACATCTTTTTCACACCCCATTCCACTCCTGCCTGCCTTCCAGCAGTTGACTGTAGCATCGTGTTTTTTCTGCACGGGTCAGGCCAGCTGATGTGTGCTGCTTGAGTGCTGATGAACAGGGTAGCAGCACGTTCTGGGTAGTGACCTTGTCATGTGACATGCAGCACAGCTCTATGATGCTAGGAAACAGCAGCAGCAGGCCAACCAAGCTTGCAGCCATCCTGAATGGCCTAATTCATTCTGATCAAAGAATCAAGATGACTTGCAGATTAAGAGAAAGAGCTCTAACCTGAAGGACAGTCTTTCTGTAAACATCCTATAAGTTGACACATTCTGCATTTCTTTATTCACATACATGTTAAAAGAAAATAGTTGTCTTCTCACTGCCATTTTTAAATACAAAAGAAGACAATACATGCCTTTGTGTACTTATCAATGCCTTTAACTTTCCCTGAGGCACTTGAAGGATTTTGTAATTTTTGGACTGTTTATCCTTCCAAGTCTTATGAATGTAGGGGACAGAGCTATCAGCTCCTTGGAGACTTTTTTCTGGATTAAAAAATAGATATATTTCATGCTTCAAATTTACACCCATACTTTTTCATCACATGTTGTCAAGAAATAAAGAATTAGGGGGAAAAGCTAGAGGGAAATAACTTTTTCTTGTTCATAAAGACTAGACTTAAGCTTAAGAAAGTGAAAATCCTATAGAAGATACAATTCTATATTCACTTTCAGCTTTTTTCCTGTCCTTTTGTTTGCAATGGTTTACAGTTTTTCAGTTTTATAGGATTAAACTATTCCCCTTTTCAGATGTCTGTGTAAGGGATCTTCCTACTTCCCTCCCTCCCCGCGCTTCTTTCTTTCTTTTTTTTTTTTTTTATTAGTTTTGATGATCTTCTAACTTTATCTTGGATTGGAAATAAGGCAACTCAGTTTGCATATACTATCTTTGAGATAGTGAAGAGAGAACAGAGGAAAACACTACTTTGTATGTCTTGAGTTTGACTTCCATTTAACTTAAATGATAACAGCTACAAAATCAAAGTATAATAATCATATTTTTTCAGTTTTCAAAAATGTCTTTGTCCAGTTATATAGTGAATTAGTTTCCTTATCTGAATTCTGACCCATCAGGTTAGGTGCTCCATTTTCCACCCATTTTACTGAATGATAATTGCCTCCCTGCCTCATCTTTGCCATCTTTAGTATGCAGAACACATTCTCTTAAAACAACTCGAGCTTGCTTCCTATCTTCCAAGCACCGCCATTTGGGAAAAAAATATATTATCCAAGTTGGCAATATCTATATTAATCTTGAGGTTGTTCCAGGTTTTATTTAAAATGCTTACCTTTAGGTGTTCTGATATGTAATGTTTCATAGATCCACAGAAGTTAACTGAAAAGACAAATGGTGGCAGGGTGTACAGTGCTGTGGGTGAAAGGCTATGCCTTAATTTGGCGAAGTGACTTTAAATTAGGCCTCCTTCTCAGTTGGTTCCCCATTATTTTGTTCCATTAACGTGGTTTTAGAGGAAACTTTCAAACATCGACCCTTGTAAAATCTTCCATAGCCATCGGATTATCTCCTTAACAGAAAATGAGAGAAGAAAAATGTCAGGAAGAGCAAGGATTACCTTAACCTTGTACCATGCTGATCAGAACCTGCTCTAAGTCAATGATTGTAAAACTTGCCAAAATACCCGATGGCTCATTTTTGTAGAATGCTCATCTTCAGAATCAAGGTCAAGAACAGCAAGAGGATTAAAGACATGTCTTCATAATGAGAGTCAGTGTCCTCATAATGAGAGTCAGCATTGAGGCTGTCCACATTTCCCTGACACAAGTCGCAGAAAGAGTTCAATTACTTTAGAAGTCACTTTAATATCAGAAATTATGAAGAAGTATTCCATTGGGATACTTTGCTCCATTACTTCCATCTGCTTCTAACTTTTAACTCTACCAAATTATAAAGAGCTTCTTTCAGTAAAGATACTTTGACCACTTTGTTTTTCTTTATAGAGAATAGGTGTATTGTATAAGCAATCAGTTAGCATAGATTCAGATTATTCAGCACATGCCTTTTCTTTTTGTCATATTAATCAAACAGAAATTATGTTGAGAAGGAGGAAGGTCATTCTAGAAAAGCATCAACTGTCAATAAATGCTTACTTACCTAAAATAGAAATAAGGTCAGACCAAAATTTTTAGTGTGAGTATTGTTTAAAAATTAGCACTTTTGTCATCAGTTAATAGAATAGTTAGTTTATTTGTTGTGGGGAGTAGGACACAACATGATTAATTAGCTTAATGTATGTGTGCTAGATGCAAATACAGAGACAGCGATGCCAAATTATGCATGCTTCATGTTCACTGGGTTGAGCAGGAAAATACAGTCTGGAAGCAGACAGATTTTTACTGAGTCCTTCCTTTATTCTCCTGGGACTAATTCTCATATCAGCCACACAGCATTTTATTTTTATCATTGAAACTGGGAAAGAAGCTGGCAAAATTTTCTGAATTTTAATTAAGCTGTTTAAAAACATTTCCTTACAGCCCACTTTAAATGTATTAATAAGAGCAATATTTGCCTAAAATGTATAGTATATTTAAACAGTATTAGTTTAGTGATACTATAAAAACCATTCTTCCCTTATGTTAAACAATTAAAAAAAATTAAAAACAGCAACAGTTCTGTTTATATATATTCTGTTTATATATATTCTTATAATAGGGGAAAAATGCATGTCTTATTCCTGAGGTGAGTCAAAAGGAAAACATTGATGACATTTCAGAAAGCAGAATTTTTTATAAACTCTACATTTTAAATAACATAATTGGAAAGAAGCGTCCAAGTTGGGAGCATAGCAGGAACACAATAGCGTTTTTCTAGGAACTGAAGTGCATTTTTGGGTTGGAGGTTGATATACTAACAAAAGTATAGCCTATTAATTCTAATTCTAATGTGTTTTAAGGCCTGACTCTACTCTGGTGTGTTACACCGCAATTCTGGATTTATCACTACTACATAATTGTAATTACAGTCATTTTGTACTATTATCTTTGCTTTCTGTCTCCCCTTTTCTCTCTGCCTCTCTCTTAAAACCTTCCTCAGAGGCATTAAAGCAAGGGAGCTAATAAAAAAAAGGACTGGATGCTGTAACACAGATGCCACCTG
The DNA here is from genome assembly GCF_021613505.1 of Equus quagga. NCBI lineage: Eukaryota > Metazoa > Chordata > Mammalia > Perissodactyla > Equidae > Equus > Equus quagga. The sequence goes on from NC_060272.1 coordinate 98,173,752, forward strand.
ACAGTTCTGAAAGCCTCGGTCACACATAGACCACTGGGCTGCGTGGCTTTTCTGATATGCAATGGCTATGACAATTTGTCCCAAGTTACCTTGAACTAGAAAATTTTAAGTATATATTAGTTTGCTGATGGGTTGAAGGAATGGAGAAAAGAGTTTATTGTTTTGTGAATGTTATGTTTGTGGAACCCCACTTAAAAGAAAAGAGATTTTTCACTGATATCTAAAAGCATTATCTACAAATAATTTATAAATATATATCAGTCAGGAGGTGGAGAGTCAAATGGAAAATCTTATGACAGCCTCTGCCAAAGATTCTTAATGCAAAGCATAGGAGTCTTCCTGTAATGTCATAATTATCAGCTGGAAGCCCTCCATACAAAATGTAAAAATAACCATGTGCCATCTGGTAATTGGTTTTCCCGGCAAATACATATGCAAAAGGGAATCAAGAACGACAACAAAATTGAAAATCCAGTGCACAGGAATGCTGTGCGACGGCCGGAGTCTTAATAAGCCACTTGCTGTGAAATCAGTTTTACAATCCCATAGCATGATAATATGAAGCATTATAAGGTATATATATAAGCATGAAAGTGCCATTATATTTATGGATATGGGCAGAGCTATTACCCTTAACATTTGGGCTTCACATATTGAGAGACATCGTTCTTACGAGATTTTACCTGTAGTTAAATAGCAGCTAGTGAAAGTGAGCTCAAATCACCATGACATGTAGCCACAACTGAAGTTTATTTCCCCAGGTTTATTTCTCATGACTGAGTTTATAGCTACACTCTTTTCTCTTATGAAGAAGTAGAAGTCCCTTTATAATATGGTACATAGATTTTCATAATGCTATTAATGGCAAAATAAAAAAAAGGTCTATTAGTGTGAAACTGTTCAATTCTGTATTGAAATCGCTGGGTCAATACAGAAACATGTTGTGTAATTACTTTGACATAAAGGGTTGGCTCAGTCTATTTGTAACCTTGTACTTGGCTGCTCTTGCCCTTCACATCATTCTCTATGGAACGTTTCGTTTTTTTGCCATGGCAAGCAAGAGGAAGCCATAGCAAAGCAAAACATATGTGCAGCTCCAAATTCATCACTGGCATCACTCAGCAAAATCATCATGATTTACCTCACTTGGAGCAGTGGCAACACTGGACTGTGGCATAAGGTATCTTCCTTTACATATCTCAAACACTTTAGTTGCTGTTTAATTCAATTCCATTGAAATCCTTTTGGGGAGCTAGGGGATTAAAGATGGCTTTCCAGTGAATGCCTTATAAAGTGCCATTTGTCCTCTTCTTCCCTGTTCCATCATCCTGAGAGAGCGAATCACTGGTGTTTGTCCTCTCCGTGGGACCCAAGGTCTTTCATCCCAACTTCACACGTCCGGATTTTGGTACTAAAAGAATCAAAGGGAACTGGGCTGTTAGGGCACACAGATTGAATCTGCAGGTTCCAGGGGTGCTGAAGGAGCTCTAGCAGTGCTCTCAGATTTAAATTCTGCTTGGAAATGAGTAGAAAATATTCAATACTGAAACAAATTCTTGAATCCATCTTGTAGTATCTTTAATTATTTGGTATATATTTAAAGCCAATCCAGTTTTTTTTAACCTCATGTAACCAGGACATGGTCAGAAAGGGGCATATTCTTAGTCTGATGTTGTGAAGCCAGACTTATTTTTATGATAGCCATGCACCACATTACTATAGTATTAGTCTGATTGCTAGGACAGAGGACGGGACTCCTGACTTTAGTTACTGAGGCAATAAGAGGCAAAATAACTTGCCCATTGACACAAAGGTAGTAGATTATACTATTCAGTAGCTATGAATGAATGAAACTCTAGCCCCATGGTGAAGAAGGAGGGGTATGAATTTGTATTACAGTGTAATGTTTGAGAGTGTGTCAGCCCCACCACTATTAACTCTATGACCTTAGGCAATTCCCTTCTCTTCTCTAAGCCTCATTGTCTTCATCTGTAAGCTGTTGATAATAATAGTACAGTAGCAATGGAAAGTAGGCAAGGTAAGAAAATGGTCAAGAGCATCATGTCGAGAGTAATGTTGCCTGGGTTTTTATCCTGGCTTCAAAGTTTACCACTGTGTCATCTTGAACAAGTTGTTTAACAACCTTCTGTGTCAGTTTCTTCATCTGTAAAATGGGAATATCAGAAATGAAAACCTTAAGGAGTTTCTGTGAGTTGTGTGTAGACTGCATAGAATAGTGTCTAATTCTTCATATAATCTCAAGACAAATTGTTACTATCATTGTCATGATCTTACAATGATGTGCTAAGCTGCTAAGATGAGTAAATAAAGTAAAAATTGAGTAGTGTGAAATTACCTTTTAAAATTCTTTAAATTGTCTGTGGTACTGTGTGTGCTTCTGTGTATACAGTTCTGCACAGGAGAAGGTGTATATATAAATGTGTAGAGAAAGCTTGGTATATGAGAGGACATAGATACAAAATATAACTTCACTATATTTTAAATTCTATAAAAGAGAGAGGGATAAGAAAAAATAAAGACCATGTATCTTTGGCATAGAGTTGAATTAGTGTAAGTTAAATGCATGAATGATGCGAATCCACCTTTCTTAACACATAGATTTAATTTAAGAATTAAATGAAATGATACATGTAGTACCTTTCTCTTAGTGGATGGCACATTGAAAAGGTTAATGAAATGCTGGTCATTATTCATAGCATCCTCATTATTATTTTTAATTAGTTACATTGCAGCATAGATAACTTTTCTTAGATGAATTATCAATGAAAATTCAGATTCCACTGCTAAAGCTGTCTCAAAGAAGCACTCAGATTGTCTTCTGCAGGTAGAAGTCGCCCTCCCCTTTCCTAAACAATCTGGTAGTAGACATAGGAAAGGACATGAAGTCAGGCTTAATGGCGGTATCTTTCCTGCTTTAGGAATAACTGTCTTCATGAGAATGTAAAAATGTTGATGATCTATAGTGGAACACGGAGAGACTTCCCCTGCTATTCATTCTTGTTATTTGTGTCTTGCCACAGTGCCATATTTAAGCTTTGATGATAAGAGTCCCCAAAGTCACACTTTTGTCCTGAATCTAAGGCAGGAAGCGACCACTTCTATTTGTCTGTTGAAGCTGGTTCTATTGTATCAGTGGAAATGCATTTGCACATTTTGATATAAAAAAGGGAAAGTGACATACTTAATCCCTTGGCTGGCTTAACCTCACACCATTGAGTAGAATCTATATTCCTGTGATTTTCTTTTTTTGAATTACACCAGAAACTCTACTATCACTGAATTTTTACTAAATTAGATGTACTTCCCCAAGTTTTATTATGCTTTTCTACTTCCTAAATGCTTTATGCAATAGAAATTGTTTTCTTTTCAAATTCAACACATAGTATACCAAATTCAATATTTGTTTCTTGAGAAGAACACAATATGTGGTGATATGTGGAAGATGATTATCTCCCGACCAGTTCTGCCCATTTGTCCCAAGTCTCCTCAAAGGTAAGCACATTCCTGAACAGTATCGGAGGCAGAAGTACGGGAACGTGGTCACTGAGGTTGATTTGTAGGGAAAATGAAGGGAGCTTGTTGTTATAATGTGAGAAAGACTTCTGGCCACTGTTCAGTTTTTTTATGCATCTCACACTGTTAGCCTGTTTGGTAGGAAGTGATTCCAGTTCATCTGCTTAGCAATAGCAAAATGCCCCAATCACTGGAAGGAAGAAGAAATAAGATTTAGATTTTTCAGCATTACAAATCCGTATGAAGCTCTGCCAATACAGCTTTAACTTACTCATGGTTCTCTCCTCGGAATACGAGCATTTAACTAAAATCTGTGAATAACAAAATGAATGCACAGAATTTGTAATTTTATTCTAAACATTGCAAATTTTGTTTTAGAAGAAGAAATAGAGCAAAAGATATCTTTCAGGGTTTAAATATTCATTCACAATAATGAATAATAATTTTTTTAGAGGACAAAAAATGTTAACCATTTTGTGTTATAATACTACAATGATTCCAATTTTGTGCACCAAACTTTATTTATGCTATCAAATGAATGAGCCAAATTAGATGGTCGCCAAGAATGTGACAGTTACATGAAAAAAATTATTTTATGACAAAACAGTTTAGGGCAATGCCAGGACTGTTAAGAAAGAGTTACTTTGTTGAAGAATAACTTCCCCTGAGCCCTTTTGGCTCTACTCATTTGAACATTGAAAGTACAGTGATGATAGAATTAACCATTTAGAGTATTTATTTTCCCAAAAGAAGTGGCTGTCTGTGACATAACAAAAGAATTTGTCTTCTTAAAATTGATGGAGTTTTGTTTTTCGTAGGACGTATTTAAACTCTAACCTTCCATTTTCACTATAAGAATAACACTCAGGTGTCCTAATTATTTACAATGGGAAAGTTGTACGTCTGATTATCAATATTCTTTTGATATCCTCATTTTTGACACAGAAGTGATTACACTAACCATAAAAATGAAAATAAAAAAATAGCTTACATTCATTGAATGACTACAATATTCTTAGCACTGTGGCTAGCTTATTACAATTCTTACTCTTGTTGCTCAAAATGAAAAAAAAAGTGTTTCATTTACTTCTCTGTAAATCATCTCTATGTTAAGGTGTTATATGCATTTGTCTAGATGTTCAATATATTCACTTTTAGAAATAATTCAATTAAGTAAATATTCTATTCTAAAATAAAACAAACACACAAAACTCCATGAAACGTTACTATTTATTTATGTATCGGTAAATAAGTCAGTATTGAACTGGGCAAGTTGAATATAAGGGCAAAAATGAAAGCTCATGAAAATAAACAATATGTTTTATTTTTTAATTAATTCAAAGCAAGATAAATGAGGAAGGTGGTTTGTTGGTTTTCTTAAGGACTGGTATTTCCATTTTACCCAAAGAAAATGAGAATGTAGATTATTTACATGTAGGAATATTGTGCAGAATGGTGAACAGTAGGGTTGATGCTTTAAATTTCTTAAGGCATAAGAATCATGTAAATAAGTAATAGGAACTGTCATATTAAAAGCTGGAGAATTTTGAAATTCTTTTAAATATACTGTAAACAAGTCTGCATATAAATAGAAGCTTTTTTTAAAAGGTAATTTTGATAGTCTGATTGGTGTATCTAATCAGGTGAATTATGTTATTTTTAGGGATGGAATTGAAAAGGACACCACTTTTTAATACTGCTCCTTATTTCCAATTCAACTTACCATCTAAAGACGTTGCCTTTACATTTATTGAAATATGCCACAGATTGATGTACCAATGACCACTTCTTTCTGTTTAAACAACAGATGGAATGTTGGGATTGAAACCAGACTTGGGCATTCTGTTTTCATGTGACAGTGCCTAGTATTTATTTATAAAATATAACAACAAACCATTCTGGTAAGCTACTTGCAGGCATTATCAGTGTGCAATTAAATCACCATGAGGGCATGGGAGGTCAGAGAAAGAAGAGCAAGGTGTAGTGTACAGTATTTAAGCAATCAAAAACAAGAGAAAATATGTTGCTGCTCAATGTACTACCCTAGTGAAATAAATACGTCTATATTCAACTATATAAGTTGTTTTGCTAATTGTAATATCACATAACTAGAAAATGGTCTCTTTAAAAAGAAGTAGCAAAAAATGCGTTTATGTTGAGATCTAATGCAGAAGTTCAACATTATTTGGCTTTTCATTGATGTGAAAAAGTAATTGTAGTGTCTGTGCTTTAACATTTTTCATAATATTCTTTGATGTATCTTTCAAGAGATACTGATGGAAATCTGCATTTCATCATTTACTAGAAGTGTTTCAAATATAACCTTGACTTCTTGCTTTGTTACAAGATTCCTAATATTCTTACTAAAATGATAGTATGTTTTCACAGATATATTCTTAGGTAGTTTATTTAAATAAGAGTGAGGAAATAAGAGAGGGTATGCAAGTGTAATGATCTTCAATCTCTCAGAAAATGTAAGTAGAAAAGAGTAAGGCTTAAGCAAGTTGTGTCTTCAAGATATTGGGGGTGATCTGTATTTTCTTAAATTATATTCAAGTAAATTTTGAGGACATAAGTCTATTTTTAGACATTTTAAAACTATTCTGTTGGTTTGCTTGTCTCTTAATTGCTCTGCATGTGCAAACAAGTAGCATATGAGTTTTCTTGGTTCTGTAACACAACTAATGCTCTAAATGCCAGGCAGCATTACAGGGCATAGGTACACACCTGGGTCCTCTCTCCTTGGTTCATTAGGTCTCTGAGAAAGTAAGGACACATACAACGGCAGCAACAACGGTAATATTATCTAACATTCACCGAGCATTTTCTCTGTATCAGGCACCATTAAAACTATTATGTCTCACTGTATTTGCTCTTCACAACCGTCTTAAAAGGAAGAACTGTTAGTGAAGGCAGAGAAAGTCACAGGAACTTGTCCAACGTCACAGAGCTAATAAATGGTTGAGTCATAACTTGATTCTAGTCTGACTCTAGATCCCACACTGTTGATCATGCCTACAAACAAACATTTAATTCAAGTTATTTACAATTTATCATTTTCTCACTATGCAAAGGAGCATGCATGGGCATACAAATAAACTTTATATAATTTATACAAATTAACAAGAGTAAATGAAAGACAGACTCCAATTTAAGAATGGATTATATTCTGAGAGTTCATGTACAAGTCAGTTATTTGAACCTGATCTTTTCACCTGAGCAACTGGGGTGGATTCCTGGCCATATAGCAAATTTATCTCGTGTGTATTATACCTAAAATGTAACACCCTTAATATTGTGCTAATGGTGTTATAGATCTTACCTATCATGTATTCCCAAGTCACTGTAAAAACTTCAGAAATTCAAATGTCTTCCGTCGATTTTGATGGGATTGAGACTTCCCTTTCTCTTCTACCAGCCTTCCTTGCCTCTATCTGCTAGAAAATGGGATGGGGACTCTCTGAGCCATAGACCACTGGTGATCGTCTGGAACAAGGGCTCCAGCAGGGTCTGGATTACACTGGTTAAGACTCCAATCTCTGGAGTGAGACAAACCTGGTCTTTCTGGTAAATGTGCTTTCGAATATTGATTCCCCCATTTCTAGCCTTACTCTCTCGGCCTCATTTCATTTTATGTAGAATAACAACAGCAATAATATTTACCTCATAGACCTGTTATCAAGATTGAGTTAGAATTGTGAATATAAAAAGCCTTACACAGTGTTTGATAAAACATTTAACAGTTACTTTTACTATAGAAGAGAGTTGGGAGATAGGGTTCCTTTCTGGAATGCATTTTTGGAGATGCTTTACATTTCAGAAGGTCTTTAACTTTTCAACTGTATTTTTTCCAAGCCATGAGTGTTAGTTAACAACATAAATATAAAGATGAATCATACAAATCTGAGAGTTTAAGTCTGAAATGTGAAAATTAACATATGATGGTAACTTACCTCCAGTTGAGGAAGTGGAGGATGAAAGTGCCTTGAGAACTCCATAAGCTAACTTATGAATAGGCATATAACTGGCCAGGAGGGAATGTGCCCTGAGCATGATACACAGTTCTTTTGCCATGGTATCTTTTTTTTTTTTACTGATTCATAATAGTTTACATCAATGTGAGATTTCAGTTGTACATTATTTCTTGACTGTCACCACATAAGTGCTCCTCTTGACCCCCTGTCCCCTGGTAACCACAGAACTTTTTCTTTGTCCATGTGTTTGTTCTTATTCCACATATGAGTGAAATCATGCATGTTTGTCTTTCTCAGTCTGGCTTATTTCACTTAGCATAATTCCCTCCAGGTCCTTCCATGTTGTTGCCAATGGGATGAATTTGTCTTTTTTTCTGGCTGAGAAGTATTCCACTGTATGTATACATATATATATATATACCACATCTTCTTTATCCAATGGGATAAAGTCAATGAGCACTTGGATTGTTTCCATGTCTTGGCTATTGTGAATAGTGCTGCAGTGAACATAGGGGTACATGCGTTACTTTGGGTTGTTGATTTCAAGTTGTTTGGGTAGATACCCAGTAGTAGGATCGCTGGCTCATATGGGTAGTTGAATTTTCAGTTTTTTCAGGAATCTCCATACTGTTTTTCATATTGGCTGCACCAGTTTGCATTCCCACCAGCAGTATATGAGGGTTCCCTTTTCTCTACAATGTCTCCAACATTTGTTATTTTTAGTCTTAGTGATTATAGCCATTTAAAGACATCTGCGTACATGTGTTTATTGGCCATCTGCATATCTTCTTTGGCAAAATGTCTGTTCATATCCTCTGCCCATTTTTTGATTGGGCTGTTTGTTTTTTGTTGTTCAGTTGTGTGAGTTCCTTATATGTTATGGAGATTAACCCCTTGTCAGATATGTGATTTGCGAATATTTTCTTCCAGTTGGTGGGTTGTCTCTTTGTTTTGATCCTAGTTTCTTTTGCCTTGCCGAAGCTCTTTAGTCTGATGAACTACCACTTGTTTATTTTTTCTTTTGTTTCCCTTGTCTGAGAAGACATGGTATTTGAAAAGATCCTATTAAGTTTGATGTCAAAGAGAAGTACTACCTATATTATCTTCCAGGAGTGTTTTGGTTTCAGGACTTATCTTCAAGTCTTTGATCCATTTTGAGTTTATTTTTGTGTATGGCTTGAGATAATGGTCTACATTCATTCTTTTGCATGTAACTGTCCAGTTTTCCCAACACCATTTATTTATTTATTTTTTAAAGATTTTATTTTTGTCTTTTTCTCCCCAAAGCTCCCCGATACATAGTTGTGTATTCTTAGTTGTGGGTCCTTCTAGTGGTGGCATGTGGGACGCTGCCTCAGCACTGCTTGACAAGCGGTGCCAATTCCGTGCCCAGGATTCGAACTGATGAAACACTGGGCTGCCTGCAGCAGAGTGCACGAACCCAACCACTTGGCCACGGGGCCGGCCCCCCAACACCATTTATTGAGGAGACTGTCTTTTCTCCATTGTATGTTCTTGGCATCTTTGTTGAAGATTAGCTGTCCATAGAGGTATAGTTTTATTTCTGGGCTTTCACTTCTGTTCCATTGATCCGTGTGCCTGTTTTTGTACAAGTACCATGCCGTTTTGATCACTATGGCTTTGTGGTACATTTTGAAGTCAGGGATTGTGATGCCTCCAGCTTTGTTCTTTTTTCTCAGGATTGCCTTATCAATTGGGGGTCTTCAGGTGCCCCATATGAATTTTAGGATTCTTTACTCTGTTTCCTTGAAGAATGTCATTGAGATTCTGATTGGGATTCCATTGAATCTGTAGATTGCTTTGGATAGTATGGGCATTTCAATATGTTTATTCTTCCCATCCATGTGCATGGAATCTCTTTCCATCTCTTTATGTCATTATCAATTTCTTTCAGTAATGTCTTATACTTTTCATTGTATAAGTCCTTCACCTCCTTGGTTAAATTTATTCCTAGATACTTTATTATTTTAGTTGCAGTTGTAAATAGAATTGTATTCTTGAGTTCTCTTTCTGTACATTTGCTATTAGAATATAGAAAAGCAACTGATTTTTGTAAGTTGATTTTGTACCTTGCATCTTTACTGTAGATAATTGTTTCTCTTACTTTTCGAATGGATTCTTTGAACTTTTCTATATATAAGATCATATTGTCTGTGAACAGTGAGAGTTTCACTTCTTCAATCCCTATTTGGATTCTTTTTATTCTTTTCTCTTGCCTAATTGCTCTGGCCAAAACCTCCAGTACTATGTTGAATAAGAGTGGTGATACTGAGCATCGTTGTCTTGTTCCTGTTCTCAGAGGGATGGCATTCAGTTTTTCCCCATTGAGTATGATGTTGGCTGTGGGTTTGTCATATATATATCCTTTATTATGTTGAGGTAATTTCCTTCCATCCCCATTTTGTTAAGAGTTTTTATCATGAATGACTGTTGGGTCTCGTCAAATGCTTTCTCTGCATCTATTGAGATGATCATTTGGATTTTATTCCTCAATTCATTGACGTGGTGTATCACGTTAATTGATTTGTGGGTGTTGAACCATCCCTGTGTTCCTGCTGTAAATCCCACTTGATCATGATGTATGATCCTTTTGATGTATTGATGAATTCGGGTTGCCAAAGTTTTGTTGAGGATTTTTGCATTTATGTTCATCAGTGATATTGGCCTGTAGTTTTCCTTTTTTGTGTTGTCCTTGTCAGGCTTTGGTATCAGAGTGATGTTGGCCTTGTAGAATGTGTTAGGAAGTATTCTATCCTTCCTAAATTTTTGGAATATCTTGAGAAGAATTGGTATTAAGTCATCTTTGAATGTTTGGTAGAATTCCCCAGGAAGCCATCTGATCCTGGAATTTTATTTTTTGGGAGGTTTTTGATTGCTCTTTCCACCTCCTTATTGGCGATTGGTCTATTGAAATTCTCTGCTTCTTCGTGGTCCAGTTTTGGAAGGTTGTATGTTTCTAAGAATTTATCCATTTCTTCTAGATTATCCAATTTGTTGGCATATAGCTTTTCACAGTATTCTCTTATTATCTTTTGTATTTCTGAGGTGTCCGTTGTAATCTCTCCTCTTTCATTTCTGATTTTATTTATTTGAGACTTCTCTTTTTTTTTTGGTGAGTCTAGCTAAGTCTTTGTCAATTTTGTTTATCTTTTCAAAGAACCAGCTCTTGCTTTCATTAATTTTTTATATTGTTTTTTAAGTCTCTATTTCGTTTATTTCTGCTCTGATTTTTATTATTTCCTTCCTTCTGCTGATTTGGGGCTTTGTTTGTTCGTCTTTTTCTAGTACCTTTAGATGCGCTGTTAGATGGTCTATTTGGGATTTTTCTTCTTTGTTGAGTTAGGCCTGAATTGCTATAAACTTCCCTTTTAGAATCGCTTTTGCTATATCGCACAGATTTTGGCAAGTCGTGGTTTCATTTTCATTTGTCTCCAGGAATTTTTTGATTTCTTCATTGACCCTATTATTGTTCAGTAGCATTTTGTTTAATCTCCACATTTTTGTAGCTTTTATGATTTTCTTCCTGTAGTTGATTTCTAGTTTCATACCTTTGTGGTCAGAAAAAATGCATGGCATTATTTGGATCTTCTTAAATTTATGGAGACTTGTTTTGTGGCCTAATATGTGATCAATCCTGGAGAATGTTCCATGTGCATTTGAAAAGAATGTGTATTCTGTGGTCTTTGGATGGAATGTTCTAGATATACCCACTAAGTTCATCTGGTCAAATGTGTCATTTAAGGCCAGTGTTTCCTTATTGGTCTTCCGTTTGGATGATATATCCATTGGTGTAAGTGCAATGTTCAAGTCCCCTACTATTATTGTGTTACTGTCTATTTCTCCTTTTATGTCTGTTAATAATTGCTTTATATATTTAGGTGCTACTATGTTGGGTGCATAGATATTTACAAGTGTTATATCTTCATGTTGGATTGTTCCCTTTATCATTATGTAGTGCCCTTCTTAATCTCTTGTTACAGTTTTTGTTTAGTCTATTTTATCTAATATAAGTATTGCTACCCTTGCTTTCATTTCTTTGTCATTTGCATGGAATATCTTTTTCCATCCTTTCACTTTCAGTTTATGAGTGTCTTTAGGACTGAAGTGTGTCTCTTGTATGCAGCATATATATGGGTCTTGTTTTCTATCCAATTGTCCATCCTGCGCCTTTTGATTGGAGCATTTAGTCTATTGACATTTGAAGTAGCTATTGATAAATATGTATTTTTTGCCATTTTGTTACTTTTTTTCTGGGTGTTTTAGTAGTTCTTCTCTGTTCCTTTATTTTTCTCTTCTTCTCTTCCCTTGTTGTTTGATGGATTTCTTTAGTAATGTGTTTGATTTTTTTGTTTTATTTATTTGCTTACTTATTATAGGTTTCTGATTTGTGATTACCATGAGGAACCTATATAATATTCTATGTATATAAAATATATATTGAGTTGATAGACTCTTTATCTTAACCTCTTTCTAAAAGCTCTACTTTTTCACTCCCCTCCTCCCACATTTTATGTTTTTGAAATCATATCTAATCTCTTGTTTTCTGTGTGTCTATCCATTACCCTCATCATTGAAATAGGTAATTTTAGTACTTTTGTCTTTTAACCTTCATGTTATCTTCATAGGTGGTTGATCTGCTACCTTTATTATATTTTTACCTTTACCAGTGATTTTCTTCCCTGTTTTTTTTGGGGGGGGTTGTATTTTTTTTTGATAATTTTTTAATCTCTATTTGTGGTCATCGCTTTCTCACTTAAATAAGTCCCTTCAGCATTTCTTGTAGAACTGGTTTCTTGGTGATAAACTCCTTTAATTTTTGCTTGTCTGTGAAGCTCTTTATCTCTCCTTCCATTCTTAATGACGACCCTGATGGATAGAGTATTCTTGGCTGTAGGTTGTTTCCTTTTAGCACTTTAAATACATCATTCCATTCTCTTGTCACCTGTAGGGTTTCAGCTGAGAAGTCCACTAATAGCCTTATGTGCTTTCCTTTGCATGTCTCTTGTGACCTTTCTCTTGCTGCCTTTAGGATTCTCTCTTTACCTTTAATTTTGGACATTTTAATTATAATATATCTTGATGTGGGCCTCTTTGTGGTTATCTTGTTTGGAGCTCTCTGTGCTTCCTGTACTTGAATGTCTGTTTCTTTCCTTAGGTTAGGAAAATTTTCACCTATTATTTTTTCATAGAAATTTTCTGCCCCTTTGTCTCTCTCTTCTCCTTCTGGGACACCTATAATATGAATGGTAGTGCACTTGATATTGTCCTGGAGTTCCCTTAGACTGTTCTCATTTTGTCTAATTCTTTTTTGTTTTTTCTCTTCAGTTTCGGTGATTTCCTCTAGTCTTTTGTCTATCTCGCAGATCCATTCTTCTGCATCCTGTTCTCTGCTATTGAGTCACTGTGATGAATTTTTGTTTTTCAGTATTGTATTTGTCATTTCTGATTGGCTCTTTTTTATATTTTCTACTTCTTTGTTGATGAGCTCACTGTGTTCATCCAGTCTTCTCCCCATATCTGTTAGCATCCTTATGAGATTTTATTTTAGCTCTTTTTCAGGTAGATTGCTTATTTCTGTTTCACTTAGTCCTTTTTCTGGGTTTTTGTCCTATTTCCAAGCATGGAATATATTCCTTTGTCTCCTCATTATGCCTCTTTCTCTGTGCTTATTCCTATGTATTAGGTGAGTTGGCTATGGTTCCTGATCTTGGAAAAGTGGCCTTATGTAAGAGATGACTTATGAGGCCCAGCAATGTGGTTCCCTCTCATCACCAGTCCAAATGATCCAGGAATGACCCTTTTGTGGGCTACTTGTCTCTGTTTGCTGTGGCAGGGTTTCTCTTAAGGTGGGTACCCAGGGAATCTAGTCTTTCTTTCCCTGGCCAGCTGTTTGTAAATCCAGTTTGGGGAGCCTCAGCACGTTGGCTTCAAAGTCTAACAGCACACTCCTGTTGCAGTTTTTCTATTAATTGGGTAGGTACCCAGTCTAGCTGGTTGGTAGGCTAAGGGGCTTACAGTTGCCATGGGCCTCAGGCCTACAAGGCTGTTGTCATTTCTCTTAGGACTGTAGCTGATTGGGGCTGGCCTTAGGGATGGGAGCACTCAATTATTTCAGGCTTTGGAAGGTGGAGCTGGTCCTTTTTATGGCTATTTATGAATCAAAGGTCTTCTGCCACTGATAAGCCTCACCCCCCACAGGATCACACTGTCAAAACAGTCCTGGTCCATGCACACCTCCCAATGCCCTGGAGTGCACCCTGACACCCCACTACAGAGGCTCCCCACCCTTCCGCCAATGCCCCCGAAAATTCGCCTGGTCCTCACACAGGCCCTGCCCCACAGAGGTTGACACAGTCGCCTGCCTGTGGAGGATCAAGGCACCCAGGCAATGCAGGCCAATAATTAGCTTCAGGGCTTGCTGTTGGGTGGGACCTGTCCTTAGGGTGGGCTGCCTGCCCTGGCTGAACTGGATTAAATCTCTGCTATGGTGGGTGTGGCACAGCCTTTGGCTAACAGGCCAGGGGAAGAACCTCATTGGTGTCTACCAGCGTCTGTGTCAGCACACCTGGACCAGAGCAGAAAAATGGCACCCACCAATGTCTCAGTTACCAGAGACGTCCCTCCTCTCATCAAGAGGCCTGCAGAGCCCACCAGGTGAGTCTCTTTTCACCAAAGGACTGTCAGCCTTCTTTCTGGTGATTTTAGGTTGCTGAGGTGGGTGAGTTTGTGCATGGGCCCTTTAATACCTGCGTCTTTTTAGCTTTTGTCCAATAGCTTTTCTGGGGGTATCCCTGCTGCAGTTAATAGCTAGCATAGCCAGATAGTAAGACCCTCATCTCAGTTGGGCTGAGTCTGAAGGATACTTATAGCAGTATCAACCCCCGTTCTGGACCTCACTCCTCCACGGAGAGCTACATACCTTATGGTGGCGCCCACTTGGCCGGCTGAGAAACTCTACTGCTCCTGAAGGTGGCTTTTTTTCTCTCCAGCAGGAATTTCTGCCTCTCTGCCTCAGTCAGGACTGTCCCTTGTTGTGGGGGTTCTTTTTATCCAGTTTTCAGTTTTCCATCCAGGGTAATTTTCCAAAAAATAGTTGTAACCTGGTTATGTTCATGGGAGGAGATGAGTTGAGTCTGCTTATGCTGCCATCTTGATGAGATCTCCTGGGATGCCTTTGATTATTGTTTCAATCTCTTTCCTTGTGACTGGTGTATTCATATTATCTGTTTCTTCTTAATTCAGCTTTGGGAGGTTGTAAGAGTCTGAGAATTTATCCATTTCCTCTAGATTATCCATTTTGTTGGCATACGGTTTTTCATAGTCTTCTCTGATAATCCGTTGTATATCTGTGGTATCCGTTATTGTTTCTCATCTTTCATTTCTAATTTTATTTATCTGCATGACACCTGCTTTTTTTTGTTTGCTGTTAGCTTGGAGTATCTTCTTCCATCCCCTTACTCTGAGCCTGTATTTTTCATTGGAGCTGAGATGTGTTTCCTGGAGGCAGCATATTGTTGGGTCTTATTCTTTAATCCATCTTGCCACTCTGTGTCTTTTTATTGGAGAATTCAATCCATTTACGTTTAGTGTGATTGTTCATGTTTGAGGGCCTAATTCTGTCATTTTATCACTCATTTTCTGTTTCTCCTGCATTTACGTTGTTTCTCATCTCATGTGTTTTGTTATACCCATTGAATTATGTAGTTTTTTATGATGTATTTCTTTGCTTTCTCCTTATCTATTATTTGTGTCTCTACTCTGCTTTTTTGTTTAGTGATTACCATGAGGTTTATATTCAGAATCTCATGTATAAGATAGTCCATCTTCTGATGGCTTCTTATTTCCTTAGTCTAAACTGATTCAGTCCCTTTCCTCCTCCCCTCCTAAATTGTTTTCCTCACGTCTTATTACATCTTGTGTTGTGAGTTTGTGGTTAAAATGACAGGATACTGGAAGAGCTAGACTGAACTTTGAATCTGATGTGAAATTAGAAGTTATTTTTGTTTGCTTTTTTTGAGGAAGATTAACCCTGAGCTATCATCTGCCACCAATCCTCCTACTTTTTGCTGAGGAAGACTGGCCCTGAGCTAACATTTGTGCCCATCTTCCTCTACTTTATGTGTGGGATGCCTACCACAGCATGGCTTAACAAGTGCTCCATAGATACAATCTCAGGATCCAACCTGGCAAACCCAGGGCCGCTGAAGTGGAACATGCAGACTTAACTGCTCTGTCAACGAGCTGGCCCCTAGAGCTTTTTAATCTAGGTGGATTACGTATTTTAATAATTGGAGCTGACAAGAAAGTTATGGTCTCTGGCATGACATGCTATTAAGGAATGGAAAATGGGCATTCACATGGCAGAGCTGATTACAAAGACTAAAATGAAGATCATTTTATATTTATACCCTCTGAGTTAAATTTTTCAGTTAGCCTGTCATTCTTCAGAAACAATGTGGAGGGGGCTAGCCCCATGCCTGAGTGCTTAGGTTTGTGTCATCCTGCTTCAGTTGCCAGGGGCTCGCCAGGTCGGATGCTGGGCGGGGACCTACACACCACTCATTAAGCTATGCTCTGGCAGCATCCCACATAGAAGAACTAGAATGAATTATAACTAGGATATACAACTATGCACTGGGGCTTTTGGGGGAAAAAAAAGAGGGAGATTGACAACAGATGTTAGCTCAGGGCCAATCTTCCTCACCAAAAAGAATACCTTTAAAAAAATTTAAAAACAAAACAAAACAAACAAACAAAAAAGGCAGTGTGGAGATAAAAAGTAAGCTGTGCTAATTTGCATTACTGGTAAAGGAAGGGAAGAATTCTTTGCTATTTTTCTTTATCCAGAGCATAATGGAAGTTCTACATTCAGTTCTGGGCATGATGTTTTAGGAGGAAGCTGGATATCCAGAATGGTTGAAGTGTGGAAATCCTGACAGAAAGAATAATGACAAATCTGAGGCTCTTTCTCTTGAAGAAAATAAGGTTAAAGAGATATTTACAAACATTGTTTTCAATTGTTTATAAAGAATCATCACATGAGAGAATTTTATTTGCCTGTTTGTTTCTCAGGACATAAATTAAACCAATAATGCAATGTTATGTTAAAATAGATTATGACAATATACATAAGAAATTTATTTAAACTAATTTAAAAAATTAATTTAAAATAGCTATTTTGTGGACTTTAATTTCAATGCATGCTTACTATGGAAACTACAAAATAATGAAAAGAGATAAACAAAATTCACCTATAAGCACAACAGCCCAGAGTTAGGACAGAAATGTATGATATATCTATTCTAAATTGGAATAAACTCTCCCCCTGCAATGGGGAGATACATATTTGGGGAGCATGAAAGAAAAGGCTAATTTGAAGACAGACAGGTGACTATCTGTATGAAATATCAAAGATTTGTAATCAATTGGAAGTTTGACAATATTAACTTTCACTGCCTTTCAGAATCCTAAAGCCTTTGACTATAAAATATGACACTGTAGCTAATTTGTCTGCTTTATATCCATATTTTTTATTGAGTTCATAATAGTTTACAACACTGTGAAATTTCATCCATTAATTATTACTTGTCCATCAACATATAAGTGCCCCACTTCATGCCCTGTGCTCACCACCAAGCCTCTTAACCCCTGTAACCACTGAACTTTTCTCTGGCTGTGTTTGTTTATCTTCCACATATGTGTGAAATCATATGGTGTTTGTCTTTCTCTGTCTGGCTTATTTCACTTAACATAATATCCACGAGGTACATCTATGTTGTTGTGAATGGGACGATTTCATCCTTTTTTATGGCTGAGTATTATTCCATTCTCTGTGTGTGTGTGTGTGTGTGTGTGTGTGTGTGTGTGTGTGTGTGTCTATACACACACACCACATCTTTATCTATTCATCAGTTGATGGGAACTTGGGTGGCTTCCATGTCTTGGCTATTGTGACTAGTGCTGCAGTGAACACAGAGGTGCATAAATCACTGAATTGTTGATTTTAAGTTGTTTATGTAGATACCCAGTAGTGGGATTGCAGGGTCATATAGTATTTCTATTTTTAGTTTTTTGAGGAATCTCTGTACTGTTTTCCATAGAGCCAGCATCAGTTTGCATTTCCACCAGCAGTGTATGAGGGTTCCCTTTTCTCCACAACATCTCCAACATTTGTTATTTTTAGTCTTAGTGATTATAGCCATTTTAATGGGTGTAAGGTGATATCTTAGTGTAGTTTTGATTTACATTTCTCTGATGATTAATGATGTTGAACATCTTTTCATGTGCCTATTGGCCATCTGTATATCTTCTTTGGAGAAATGTCTGTTCATATCCTCTGCTCACTTTTTGATCAGGTGGTTTGTTTTTTTCTTGTTCAGTTGTGTGAGTTCTTTGTATATTATGGAGATTAACCCCTTGTCAGATATACGATTTGCAAATATTTTCTCCCAATTTGTGGATTGTCTTTTTGTTTTGATCCTGGTGTCCTTTGCCTTGCAGAAGCTCTTTTGTCTTATGAAGTCCTACTTTTTTTTTCTTTTGTTTCTCTGGTCCAAGAAGCTATAGTATTCAAAAAGATCCTTTTAAGATCAATGTCAAGAGTATACTACTTATATTTTATTCCAGAAGTTTTATGATTTCAGGCCTTACCTTCAAGTCTTTGATCCATTTGGTGTTTATTTTTGTGTATGCTGTAAGACAGTGATCTACTTTCATTCTTTTGCATGTGGCTGTTGAGTTTTCCCAGCACCATTTATTGAAGGGGCTTTCTTTTCTCCATTGTATGTTCTTGGCTCCTTTGTCAAACATTAGCTGTCTGTAGACGTGTGATTTTATTTATGAGCTTTCAATTCTGTTACATTGATCTGTGTGCCTGTTTTTGTACCAGTATCATGCTGTTTTGATTACTATAGCTTTGTAGTACTTTTGAAGTTAGGACTGTGATGCCTTCAGCTTTGTTTTTTATTCTTAGTATTTCTTTAGCTATTTGGGATCTTTTCTTGCCCCATATGAATTTTAGGATTCTTTGTTCTATTTCCGTGAAGAATGCCATTGGGATTCTGATTGGGATTGCATTGAATCTGTAGATTGCTTTGGGTAGTATGGACATTTTTACTATGTTTCTTCTTCCAGTCCATGTGCATAGAATATCTTTCCATTTCTTTATGAAATCATTGATTTCTTTCAATAATGTCTTATACTTTTAATTGTATAGGTCTTTCACCTCCTAGGTTAAATTTATTCCTAGATATTTTATTCTTTTTGTTGCAGTTGTAAATTGGATTGGATTCTTCAGTTCCTTTCTGTTAGTTCTTTTAGAGTATATAAAACCAACTGATTTTTGTAAGTTGATTTTGTACCCTGAAACTTTACTGTAGGTGTTGATTATTTCTAATAGTTTTCTGATGGATTCTTTAGGGTTTTCTATATATAAGATCTTGTCTTCAATCAGTGAGAGTTTCACTTCTTCATTTTCCTTTTGGATTCCTTTTATTTCCTTTTTATTGCATAATTCATCTGGACAAAACCTTGAGTACAATGTTGAATAAGAGTGGTGATAGTGGGCATCCTTGTCTTGTTCCTGTTCTCAGGGGTACGACGTTCAGTTTTTGCCCATTAAGCATGATGTTGTCTGTGGATTTGTCATATATGACCTGTATTATGTTGAGCTAATTCTTTTCTACCCCATTTCGTTAAAGGTTTTTGTCATAAATGGCTGTTGGATCTTGTCAAATGCTTTCTCTACATCTATTGAGAAGATCATGTGGTTTTTATTCCTCATTTTGTTAATGTAGTGTATCACATTGATTTGCAGATGTTGAAACATTCCTGTCTCCCCGGTATAAATCCCACTTGATTGTGGTGTATGATCTTTTTGATATATTGCTGTATTTGGTTTGCCAATATTTTGTTGAGGGTTTTTGCATCTATGTTCATCAGTGATATTAGCCTATAGTGTTCCTTTTCTGTGTTGTCCTTGTCAGGCTTTGGTGTCAGGGTGATGTTGGCCTCTGGCCCTAGACTTTTATTTTTTGGGATGTTCTTGATTACTGTTTCAATCTCTTGTGATTGGTCTATTCAGATTATCTGTTTCTTATTGATTCAGCTTTGGGAGGTTGTAAGAGTCTAAGAATATCCATTTCTTCTAGGTTGTCCAATTAGTCGGCGTGTAGTTTTTCATAGTATTCTCTTATGATCATTTGTATTTCTATGTTATCCATTGTAATTTTTCCTTTCATTTCTAATTTTATTTATCTGAGCTTTCTTTCTTTTTTTCTTGTAAATGTGGGTTTTGTCAATCATGTCTATCTTCTCAAAGAACCATTTCTTTGTCTCATTGATGCTTTCTACTTTTTTGTTTCAATTACATTTATTTCTGCTCTGATTTTTATTATTTCCCTCCTTCTGCTGCTTTGTTTGTTCTTCCTTTTCTAACTCAGTTAGGTGTAGTTTGAGATTGCTTCTTTGGGATTTTTCTTGTTTGTTATGGTGAGCTTCTATTGTGATGAATTTCCTTCTTAGTACTGCTTTTGCTGCATCCCATCTGAGTTGGTATGGTATGTTTTCATTTTCATTTGTCTCCAGATATTTTTTGATTTCTCCTTTCATTTCTTCAATCACCCATTTGTCGTTTAGTATGATGTTGTTTAGTTTCCACATCTTTGTCCCTTTCTCAGCTTTTTGCTTATAATTAATTTCTAGTTTCATAGCACTGTGGTTAGAAAAGATGCTTGCTTTATTTCCATCTTCTTAAATTTATTGAGGCTTGCCTTCTTTCCCAACATATGGTCTATCCTTGAGAATGTTCCATGTGCACTTGAGAAGAATGTGTATTCTGCTGTTTTTGGATGGAGTGTTCTCTATATATCTATTAAGTACACCTGGTATAGTTTTTCATCAGTTCCACTGTTTCCTTTTTGACTTTCTGTCCAGATGGTCTATTCTTTGATGTGAGTGGAGTTTTGAGGTCTGCTACTATTATTGTGTTATTATTAATATCTCCTTTTAGGTTTGTGAATAGTTGCTTTGTGTACTTCGGTGCTCCTGTATTGGGTGCATATCTATTTATAAGTGCTATGTCTTCTTGGTGGAGTGTCCCTTCAATCATTATATACTGCCTCTCTTTGTCTCTGTTTACCTGTTTTATCTTGAAGTCTACTTTGTCTGACACAAGTATTGCAACATCTGCTTTCTTTTGTTTGCCATTAGCTTGGAGTATTGTCTTCCACCACTTCACTCTAAGCCTGTTTGTCATTAGAGCTGAGATGTGTTTCCTGGATTCAGCCTATTGTTGGTTTTTGTTCTTTAATCCATCTTGCCACTCTCTCTCTCTCTCTCTCTCTCTCTCTCTCTGTGTGTGTGTGTGTGTGTGTTTGGAGAATTTGATCCATTTACATTTAGAGTGATTATTGATATATGAGGTCTTAATTCTTTATCACTCATTTTCTGGTTCTCCTGCATTTCCTTTGTTTCTTATCCCATGTATTACAGACTACCAATTTGGTTAGGTAGTTTTTTTATGCTGGATTTCTTAGTTTTCTCCTTATTTATTATTTGTAGCTCTGTTCTACTTTTTGTTTAGTGATTACCACAATGTTTGTATTCAAAATCTCTTAGATGAGATACTCCATTTTCTGATAATCTCTTATTTCCTTAGACTAAGCCAATTCAGTCCCCTTTCTTTTTCCCTCCTAAGTTGTTTTTGTCATGTCTTATATTTTCTTTTGGTTAAAATGACAATATTATCTTCATTTTAGATGTTTTCTTTCCCTTTATCTTTAATGTTTTACCTGAGTATTTGTTAACCTGTTTGATGGTTAGCTACAATTTTCTGATTTTGTTTACCTATTTATCTCCTTGCTTAGGGCTTTGTAACCCCTTTCTTCTTTTTTTTTCAGGTGTGAGGGCCTTCTTGAGGATTTCTTCTAGGGAGGTCTTCTGGTGATGGACTCCCTTTGCTTTTTTTTTATCTGGGAAAGTTTTTATTTCTCCATCATATCTGAAGGATATTTTCACTGGATAGAGTATTCTTGGCTGAAAGTTTTTGTCTTTCAAAGATTTGAATATATCATTCCACTCTCTCCTAGCCTGTAAGACTTCTGCTGAGAAATCTGCTGAAAGCTTGATTGGGTTCCTTTGTAAGTTATGTTCTTCTGCCTTGTTGCCCTTAGTAATTTTTATTTGTCATTCATTTTGCCAGCTTTACTCCTATGTGCCTGCTGTAGGTCTTTTTATGTTGACATATTTAGGAGGTCAGATGGCCTCTTTCACATAGATTTCCATCTCCTTCCACAGGTTTGGGAAGTTCTCCACTATTATTTCTTGGAACAAGCTTTCTGCTCCATTCTCCTTCTCTCCTCCCTCTGGAGTACCTTTTATCCTTATGTTGCATTTCCTAATTGAATTGCATATTTCTTGGAGACTTTCTTCATTTCTTTTTTGTCTTAGTTCCCTCTCCTCCTCCATCTGAAGCATTTCTATATTTCTGTCTGCAGTGTTGCTGATTCATTCCACCATGATATCAGCTCTACTGATTTCTTTTGTTCATTTCTAATATTTACAATTGTCTCTTCCTTATAGTTTCAATCTCTTTTGTGAAGTAGCTTCTGAGTTTGTTGAATTGTCTATTTGCATTCTCTTTTAACTCATTGAGTTTTTTAATGATAGCCATTTTGAATTCTCTGTCATTTAGGTTATAGATTTCTGTGTCTTCAGCATTGATTTCTGGATACTCGTCATTTTCCTTCTCGTCTAGAGATTTAATATAATTTTTCATACTGCTAGACAGCATGGATTTGTGCTTCTGCATTGTGGTAGTATTTGATTGCTGCTTCCATGTGTCAGCACTGGGTGATGGTCATGAGCTGCATATCTGATCCTGCTGTGATCTGCGGAGACAGCTCCCAGGTGCTGGGCTGGGGCAGTGGGCAGGGGGGAGGGGCACTTTCTTTCTCCTGAAGAATCCCACGGGCTTCTCACTCTGCCCTTGCTATCTGCTCTCCTGGGTTGTTAGCTTGGTGAAGACACCCCTGCGATTGCTAGTCACCTCTGTGGCAGACATTCCCCTGGACTGTGAGAGACCTCAGAGATCTATGGTGTTCCTGCAGAGGGTCAACACTCTGTCCCTGCTTTCCTCCCAGAGGCTACACACAATTCCTGGGTCTTCGAGGAGGAAGAGAAGCATTCTTTTACCTTTTTCTACCTCCTTGGTGTGGGGAGGGGGCTCCAGCACCTCCACCTTCTGACGTATGACTGTGTGGGTCTCTCAGATGTCTTTTTTTTTTGTGGGGATATCCTCTGTTGGAATATGAACGTCCTTTTCATTGTTTCACTGTATCTTTGAGGAGATAGTAAGCTATGCCATGTGCAGATGTCACTCCTATATTCATATTTTTGTGTGGCTAGTTGATATAGTGTTGGAATAAAGTAAAGAAAAACTAACATCTTTAGAAACATGATAAATTAATTTCAGGACAACACTATTTAAAGTTCTCATCAAAATGTTCAGGGTTTCCCACTGATAACAACCACCTCAGTGGCTGTCATGTGACATACTATGTAATATTCAGGTGATGTGAGATGAAACTCTGAATTCAAATGTTTTTTGAGTGTTTTAAAGAGTTTAGTGTAAAGCAAGAAAACTTCAGCTAATAATAGAGAGGCCCCTGATGAGGAAATAGTGAAAGGCTATCGCCCTTTAAGTCAAAATGTAGGTTCTACATGGAATTGCCAGTTAAAATATAGGATGCCAAGATGAATTTAAGTCAGATAAACAAGGAATGGTTTTTTATAAATATATACCAAATATTTCATAGGACATATTTATACTGAAAACATACTCATAGTTTATTTGAAATGCAAATTTAAGTGGATAGCCTGTGTTTTTATAAGCTAAAGCTAGAAACCCTTGTTGCCTTTGAAAATGGCTAAACAATTACCAATATTGTCCCATGCTTCACCTTCTATAAATTGTAATCAGAACTACGTATAACAATGCCAATCAGAGTGTCAGAAAGACGTCTTTGGTCAGTATTTATATATTACTAATGATGGAGAAAGAGGTAATTAGTGGTTATAGTCCAATGTTTGACTCCATTGAACATTGTCAGTGACCTTTTTGATTTATTTGAGAAATATTTTGCTTCATTTTCTATAGAGTTTCATATTGATTTTCAATGTAAAAGAACAAGAAAGAACAACTATTTTTCTCAACTTACTAGATTTCAGGATAGCATGCTTTTCCTCATTTTTAAAAGAAAATTCATTTAGATTTAAATTTACTTTAAATTGCTAACCATTTTCCAAGGTCTAACCTTCATTTAAATTGAGAACAAGTGCATTTCAATATTACCCAATAATGGGAACAAGTGGTACCTCTCTCACTAAGATTTTCTCTTTTGGGTCTTATGGAAGACATTTTCCCTTGATCTGTAATAGGAACATATGGTGAACCTTCTGGTTAATTTTTGTTATCCCCTGGACAGCTTTTCATTCTCATGTTTGCGTAGCAGATGGCATATAGCATTTGTCCATCTGGGGGCAGAATGCTGCCTTCTGCCCCAAACCACTCCTTGCATCCAGTCTACCAATTTAACCGTAAAGCTTCCAAAAATCAAGGCAATCTGACAAGTGGATCCTCATGAACGTGCAACTCTTGGCATGTAAATTTTAATTAATTCAGAAAACTTGATATATTAGTTTGCAAGGGCTGCCAAAATGCCACAGACTGGGTGACTTAAACAACAAAAATTTATTTTCTTACAGTTTTGGAGGCTAGAAGTCTGAGATCCAGGTGAGGGCAGGGTTGGTTTCTTCTGAGGCCCGTGAGGGAAGGATCTGTTCCTTTGCTTGTAGATGGCCATCTTTCCCCTGAGTTTCCACATGTCTCCCTTCTGTACATGTCTTTGTCCAAATTTTCTCTTCTTATGAGTGCACCAGTCATATTGGATAAGGGCTCACCCTAATCACCTCCTTTTAACTTAATTATATCTTTAAAGACCTTATCTTCAAATACAGCCACAGCCTGAGGTACTGGAGGTTAGGACTTCAACATATGAACTTTGTGGGGATGCAGAAGGCACTCAATATTCCTCTCCATGTTGATAATGGCAGTATGGACTCAATATTGTTATTTTGTCTTTTTTCTGTGGAACCTTGGCCCTGAGCTAACTTCTGTTGCCAGTCTTCCTTTTTGCTTGAGGAAGATTGGCCCTGAGCTAACATCTGTGTTAGTCTTCCTCTATTTTGTATATGGAATGCTGCCACAGCATGGTTTGATGAGTGGTGTAGGTCGGTGCCCAGGATCTGCACCTGGGAAACCAGGCCACAGAAGTGGGGCGTGCTGAATTTATCCACTACACCACCCAACCAGCTCCAATATTGTCATTTTTGAGCCAGTGAAAATGAAACTCAGTTCCTCTATTGAAGAATTCATAGCACGCAGCATTTAAAGATATATGAAATCTAACTTTTCTTCCTACTTTAATTAGTATATCTAACTCTGTGAATAATTTTCTGTAGGCTTTATCTACTATCATTGCCTCCATTAAAAATTCGTAGCATTTGTCTTTATTCACTATGAAGAATATATATTTTACATTGGGAAAAAATGGTGATATATTGAAAGTAAAAGGTATGTACTGCTTTGTTAGGATCTGGAGAATATTCCTGTTGTTTTTGTATCCATAGCATTCTAAGCAAAAGTTGCTGCTGATAAGCATGAGATAACCCCCTATGAGGGAGAAGTCCTCTGCTTCTTGAAGTTTTTTTCCTGGTGTACCACATGTAGGTACACTTCAGTGAGTACATAGAAGTGTGTTTAGGAAACGACTTCTGTTGAAAGGGCTTCTGATAAAATGGAGAGATTCTCAAAGTAATATATTGTAGACTACAAAGTACTGAACTAAGAAATGCCATTCCAGAGCATCCTGCTATAAAAAATATCATATTTTCACTTCAGAGGCCCAGAGTTCTCCAGTTCAAATCCTGGGCATGGACCTATACACTGCTTATTGAACGATGCTGTGGCAGGCATTTCCACATATAAAGTAGAAGAAGATGGACACAGATGTTAGCTCAGGGCCTATCTTCCTCAAAAAATATAAAATAAAGGTTCTAGCAAATTTGTGGCTTTTGAAAACTAAATGTAGGAAATATTATTTTCTCTTTAGGAATATACACACACACACACGGAATGTATCATATATATAAAACATTACCAATTGTGTGTGTATATATACACACACATATATGTATAAAATACAAGGAATGTACCATATATATGTGTGTTTATATATATATAATACATTCCTAAATGTATACCATACATATATATAAATAGTAATATTAAAAATATAAATGTTTCCCATGTTTATACATTCCTAAAAAGAATTAATTCAATTTTCCTACAGTTGTACCTTGGTTAAAAAAACTGAAATAAAATCAAATTTTATAGGCTCATATCTGCATAGTAGCTTCTGCCATCCTTCTGGTGGAGCACACATTTTTAAATGGTAGCATTAAAACAACTAATTATATCAATATACAAATATGTTTGAAAAATCAACCATGGACTTTTGAGCAGTATTTTAAAAATTAAGACTATTTTACTTCTTTCCCCAATGGTAAAAGTAATGCATATTCTATGTAGAGAAATGTAAAAAGTGTTTGAAAGAAAGGGAAAAAAATCGGTTTCATCTCTCAAAAATAACAATTTTGATATATTTTTCACTAGTAAAATTAAGAATTTTAGTAAAAATACACTCAAAGTATTTGTGCATCTGTTGCTGTCTGTAGTAAAAGAAAATGATAAAAGGAGCTATGTCTATAAATAGGAAACTACTATTAGCAAGTTAATTAATGTCTAGACCTATTTGTTGTTTTACCATGAAGAATCATTATTGGCTTGCTTAGAATCTGGGTTTGATGAGAAATTTGTTACATGAAATACTGAGAGTGTTGCTGTGGTTGCTTGTGAAGTTACACTGGCCCATGGAAGTCAAGTAGAGAATCATCATCAGTAGGTAGAAGTAATTAGAGAGGACTGGAGAAACCTGTAGTTTAAGTAAGTAACAGTAATCAATGCAGACGATCACTGCGTTATTAATTTTCAGAGAAAGTGTTGAGTTCTTTTTGCTAAATTAAACATGGGGTAAACAAGAATACAAGTTAAGGAAATAAAACGGAACTCTCAAAAGAGAGACCAGGTAAGAACTGGAGTCAGATTGTTTGGAGTGGGGTCAGGTTCAATGATTGGGGAAGACAGTCAAGAGCATAGGAGATCAGACACAGCTTCTTCATCAACGTCTGAGAAAACAACAGACATTTAGGCCTCAAAGGGGAAAGCCTGGAAAGCCTTAAAGACAGAGATCCTATTCACATGTCTTCTGCCCCACTACACTCTCACTCGCAGGCTTAAGCCAGCCATGCTTTCCAAGGTTTTGTTATTTTCTAACAGCTCCATACTATGCAGGAGTAAATCTTCAACACAGTTCAGTGACCTACCTCACCATTAATCTCTACACGTAAATAGATTTGTTCTAGAGGATTACATTATGTATTTTCGTCATCTTTTCCATCTTTCTTGTCCATCACTGTTTAGCAAAAGTAAATCTAAACATTTTCAGGCTAACGTCGGCCAAATATATTACTGTATTATCATTAAATAGAGAAGACACAGGTCGTTTTAAAAGCATGTAGGATACAAGAAGCTGATAGAGGGCTACCTTTAAGATTCCAGGGATGGTGCAATAGGGTTTGATTTGGATTTGGAGAAAAGAGAATATGTAAACATTAAGGAAATTAATGAGGTGATTAGACCAGTTTAAGTCTTTTTCCTTGGGATTCTATTTCTTCTTAAAAGGATCCATTTCTAAGAGTTTTCTTTTTTTTTTTTTGATTGAGTGGTTCATGGTGTTTCTTTTCCTTAATATCCAGTGGTGTATATCATCTGAGTAATAAAAATCGGGACTCAATTTGATTGCGTTTGACCAGCAGTACTGGATCCTTACCTGGAATACTGAGAAGTGAGCAAGAGTGCTTTTCCTGACACCAGGGACTGGCAAACTACAGCCTGTGGACTGTCTGCTTTTTTTTTGGAAATAAAATTTAATTTTAACACAGCTATGGTCATTCATTTTTGTATTGTCTACAGCTGCTTTTATGTTACAAGGGCAGAGCTGGACAGTTGTGACAGAGACCAAAAGACCTGCAAGCCTAATATATTTACTCTCTGATTCTCTCCAGAAGAAGTTTCCTGGCCTCTGTTCTAGACCAGCACTATCCAGTCGAACTTTCTGTGATGGTGGAAATATTCTATATCTGTGCAGTTTGATATAGTAGCCACTAGCTACATACAGCTATTTAAATTCAGTTTTAAATTAATTTAAATTTAATTAAATTAAAATTCAGTTTCTCAGTCACTGGTGTCTAGTATGACTAAGAAATGATATTTGAAATTTAATTTAATTTTAATTAATTAAAAATTAAATCTAAATAGCTTCATGTGGTTAGTGGCTACCATATTGCCCAGCACAGTTTTAGACATAGGTAAGTTATTATTAACTTTGAGTCAGCCTTTTCTACTGTAAGTATCGATATAAAGTATTTTCACTTTTGTTCAGTTTTAAATGTTTACAAATTTTTATTATAATTTTTCCTTTGATGTCCGATTTGTCTGGAAATATGTTTTATAAATTTCCAAATAGATTTTGTTTTCCAAAGTATCTTTTTGTTTTGATTAAATGCACTTAATTGCCCTCTGCTCAGAACCTGGATTGACTAATCTCAATCCTCTGAAAGTTGTTGAGGATAGCTTTAAGTCCTAGCACATGGTTAATTTTTGCAAATACCCTGTAAGTATCTGAAGAGAATATTTATTCTCCAATTGATAAGTGCAAGGCTCATTATCTGTATGTTTCATCAGGCTTTTAAATTTTGTGCGTTAAATCATATCATTATGGATTTTTGGTTTGTTTGATCTGTGGTTTACTTAGAGACATATGTTTAAAATTTTCACAAGGACTATGGCCTTGTCTGTTTATTTTGTAATTATGTTAAATTTTAATTATACACTTTGAACCGCTATTATCAGATAATTACAAGTTCATAATTGCCACATTATCCTGGTGAATTGCAACCGTCAGCTTCATGCATTGTCTTTTAATATTCAATAATGGTTTTTACCTTATATTGAATTTTTTCTGGTGACATTGATAGAACTATGGTAGCTTTATTTTGGATAGATAATATTTCTTGTATCTTTTTCAAGTCTTTGAATTTCAAACTTTCCTCTTCTCATATTTTAAGTGTCAATAACATACATACCATATGATAAGAATTTTTTTTTAAAAACTTCAAATCTGAAAACCTTTTTTAACTGGAGAATTTAGTCCACTTATATTAATTGTGATTGATCATTGGATTCATTGCTCTTAGGTTATTATATGCTTTCAACTAATCAAGCACATTTTTTTAAATTTCCTTTTTCACCAAGTCTCTTATTATTTTTCTTTTTCCTATTCTATTTTGTCTCTACTTGTTTGGAAGTAAATGGCTGCATGCAATTCATTTATGGTTTAGCTATTTTTTGCATTTATACTTAAATAAACAAAAACTAAAATTAAACAGTGTCTTTACCCTCTGTGTGAAAACCAGTGATCTTAAGGATAGTTTAACACCCAACATCCCCTCTCATATTAAATACTATTATAAGCTATTATTTCAAGTAAAGTTTTATCCTGATTTTTTAACTGCTAATATATATTAAACATTGTTCTTAATTTTTTTGTCACAGTCAATAATAAGTTTGTTTAGATTACCCCCTTTGCTCAAAATTCTTTTCTATCAGGCATTATATTTCTGGCCTGAAGTATATTCTTTAGTTTTTATTTTGTCTTTACTGAAAGATTATTTTGCTGTATACAGAATTCTATATTCACTAATATTTTCTGTAAGCACATAGAAGCTATTATTTCATTGGCTTCTGGTTGTAATTATTGTTACTGGAAAATCTGTGTCTATCGGGCTATGATTCCTTTGTTGTTGGTCTCTCATTTCTCTTTGGCAGGTTTGAAGAAATTTTTTCTTTGGTGATCTGTAATGTGTTTTCTTGTGACTTCTTGGACATCTTACATCTATGGATTGGTTTAAGAATTAAAAAAAGTTCTTAGCCTCTTTCTCTCTGAATAGAGCTTTTTTCCTATTCTTTCTCCTTTTTTCTCTGTGAAATTTCACTTATGCATCTGATATATCTTCTTTCCTTCCATCATCTCTATCTTTTAAATTCCCTTTCATGTACATTCCAGCTCTTTGTGTTATATGCAGGGTAGTTTCTTTGACTCTTTCTTCCTTTTAGCCAATTCTTTCTTCAGCTGAGTCTAATTATCTGTTTAATTCAGGAGTCAGTAAACTTTTTCTTAAAGGGTCAGGTCATAAATCTTCCAGGCTTCTGGGCCATATGGTCTCTGTTGCAACTATTCTACTCTGCTATTGTAGCATGACAACAACTAGAGAGGATTACATAAACCAACAGACCTGACTGTGTTCCAAAAAAAATTATTTACAAAAACAGGCAACTGACCTATGGACCATAATTTGCTGGCCTCTACTTTAATCTATCAATTGAATTTTAAAAATTATTTTCCAGTTTTAGAAGTACCATTTACTTCTTTTCCAAACTTGCTTTTATATTTCTAATAGCCCTTTTATACCTTGTACATATTTTAAATCATCTCTTTAATGTTTTAAACATATAAAATGTAATTATTTTATATCCTGTGTTATGATAATTCTAATATCTGAATTTTTTTCAGCATTCTTTTCTACTGCTTGTTGTTTCTACTGACTTACACTCATGCCTCCTTGCTCACTTGTTGCTTTGTGATTTTTACTGTTACTCATTTCTTTTCCCTAAAATTTAATGAGGACTGCAATAAAGTTATATCATTCCAGAGAAGATTTAGATTTTCTTCTTCTAGATTCTCAAGAGACTGCCAATCAGGAAACACTTTAAATTACTCCGTAAAAGTTGATTTTACTACACACAGGTAGTGTTAATTCAGACTGAACACATGGGTTATTTATGGTCACAAGAAATATATTTTTACCACATGTGTGACAAGCCTCCTGTGGTGGCCATGAAAATGTCCCACTCATATGTCCTGCTGCAGGCAGCATAAATGACTGATGGCCTCTCTTGTCATCCTTTTGAATTCACAGCCCTGTTTGCACCGCACACACTTCCCACAGACTGTTCCTAGCCAGCGTCTGAGCTAGTGAGAATAACTCAGGCCTATTTCTGCAAGATATAGGATTCTTTTAATTGGGGATTTTAGCTCTAGGATTCTCCATTGGCTGAGTCAAAACTTCCCTGGACTGTGCTGCAATCTAAGACTCTTCCTACCTAATCCTCATGCCTTGTCTCTCTTGCAGCCATGTTAGATCTTATCATTCTGAATGCTCTCTTTGCCTTCCTGGCTTCCACTACTTTATGCCTAAGAGGTATTTCTTCCATTAAACCTCATGCACACCTCATCCCGTCTTGGCATCTGCTTGTCAGTGGACTCAAACTACCACAACCCATATTTTTGTCTTAAAAAATAAGACCTCAGATTATTTTATGAGTGTATGACTACAGTTACTTACTTGCCTAGGCATAAGATATTGTTAAATCCTGCTATTTTCAAAAATAGATGTTAATCTAACCTAACTCATTATACAATAAACAATATAGACAATATAGAACACTATAGAACAGCTATACTTCAGACAATTGTTAGGAAATAGAACTAACTAATCTTACTAACCACCAAATATAGTAGATTGCCCCATGGATATAAAAATCTAATCATTCATCTAGAAGCATTAAAATGTGGCTTATATTAGACTGCAACATTACCCATCTGCTGCATATGTGGACCTCATTGTTTATCTCTCTCCATTCACAAATACCACCATATCCCATTCCACCAGTTTTAATTACTGCTTTTCTGAATTGTGCTTTAGCATATAGTATTGAGGAACCTTTTTTAAAAACCTTCATGTAAAATGTGTCCTTCTATCTAAGGAATGTATGCTGTTGAGGATGTTCTTAGATTGATAACACAGTATCAAATGTGACCCAAAAGGAGAATTTTTTTCTCTTGTTCTGATTGTAGGATGAGTATTTCTCTTAAGAAACTAATTTCTTATATCTGATGCGTATATTGAGTTGTGGAACTGATCATATTTCTAGTTTTATACTCACTGCTGAAATTTAAGGGTTACTTATAATTTTGTGTACTAACGTCACTTCTAAATTTATTTCATCATTTTACTTTACGTTCCCCATGTTTCCCATATGTATGTATGTATGTATGTATGTATGCATGTATGTGTATATGTATGTGATTTTATGTATTGCTGAAAATTATTACAGATGTCTATAGCACAGTTTGTTTATCCATTCACCTATTAATGGACATATTTTTACCCTAACACTATACATATTCATTTATTTTACAATCTTTATTGGTAACTATCTGCTCTAAAATCTCTTTTTTTTTCAGTTGACTTTTTGCCGTAAATATTTATCTGTATGGTTACATAGTTTTCATAGGTATTACCTTTATGGTTGAATTATATTCCTTCAAATGGGTACAATATAATTTACTTTTACTGTTTATATTAATGTGACAGAGTCAAAAATATTAAAACATAAGTATCCAAAAGCTATCCCCTTTTCTGAGTTCCTCAGATCACGTTTTTTGATGACTTCTGAATCTTTCTATGGTGATCTGAGCATATGATGAAGAGGTAACTGAGAGGGATGAGAAAGAAGTAGAGTTAGAAAGAGAAAGAGAAAGGAAAGTGAAACAGGAGAATTGCCCAAGACTAGAGTTTTATCAGGGGAGAAACACAGGAAATACTGGGGGGAGCTGCCCGTGACACCGAATTTGGGAAGAGAAAAAGATAAAATATTTAGGATGTTGTTTGTTTGTGGTGTAGAATAATCACTTCATCACCCCTCAAGAATACATTCAGAACAATATCCATGATTCAGCAAAGCCTTTGTAATCCCAACTGAGCGTCTTTAGGAAAGTTATGAGGAAATACCTCATGGAAACAACAGCTATATTTCGTGTACATTTAGTTTTTTTCTATTGTTCTGCAACTTTAAGTAAAGCTTTAACAAAAGTAATTGATATGTTTTTAATGGTCGTATTGGTGCCTTAGATAATAAAGTTGAAAACACTGTCTTTAAGTTGAACATGAAGAAGTTTGGCAGAGTTGTTGTATTATCTGAAACAGAGAAATTAAAAATGACCTCATCATAGGGATAAATTCAGTATATGCAGAAACAGGAAGAACCAAAAGAATCACTGAATGGAGTGGAGAGATGCCATTTAAACAAAGGTACTGTGAGAAACATCTGACATGCAATTAAAAGGCAACTTGATTTTAAAAATAATGGTAAATAACAGGGCAGAGCTAATTTATATGTAACATTTTTACATTCCATATGTGTTGAAGTCTGCAGCTTAAAGGGAAGAAATAATGAGGAGAAAAACAAAAAAAAGTGAGCGTTTGAAACATATCTTCCAGAGTCAGAAAAGTTTAAAGAATTTCCATAAGTGTTTGTAGTTATACCTGCTTTTAACTGGTGAGGAATGTTTTTAGAAGTCTCTGATCAATACAAGGCGAGATGGAGACAAACATACCTAAATATTAGCAAGAGAAATTGGGGTTAAGAGGAGGAGTCTATTTTGGCCATAGGTGTGATCAAGATGGAAATCAGCTTGAAAGAAAGATCAAGGGCTCTGCATGCTTGGGGATATTTTAAATGTGAGGAGCCATAGCTTCCTTGGGTGGGCAGTGTAGTCTGCCCGCGTAAAGAGATCCACATTAGATGATCGTCAGAGGTCCCTGCTAGCTTTAGAACTCTCCAGCTCATTTCAGTGATTAGAGTAAAAATGAAATAATATTTATATGAATTCTGATGAAGCAATCAGCCAGAAGGTTCAGGACAAGTATTTTTGTGATCAGTGGAGATGGGGCCAATCAATGTTCTTAGCGCTTCCACTTTTCCAACATTCTCAGGAACAGAATTGGTACATATGTATCTTGACCCTTCCTTTACCATTGAATCATCAAGGAATATAAAATGTGTTTCCAAATATAGATATTTTATAGCATCTTCATTCAAAATCCTAGCCAGATTGGTTATCAACTCATCTAGTACCAGCGTTTTCCAGCAAATCTTGGTTACCAGGAAGGTGCTCACTAAACTCTTAACAATCTAAGAATGACTAATGAACTCTGGGGAAAGAGATTGGGGTGATAAAATTTTATTTTTAACTGTATATATGGCTGGAATTGTTTTGTTTTTTAAGAACAATAATATTTTTTAATAAAATGAAATTAAACTATGAAAATAAAATAAAAACAAAGTAGACATTTCATGCTATTAAGTGACAACTAATAAGTGTTTTCTTTACTTACCTGACTAGAAGTGTATAATTCTTTGCTGGCATCCAGTATTTCTTACTCTGTAAATAAAAGCCATGCTTCTACACATCTTTAGTATAGTTATCTACACAGACGAGGTGCTTATTAAATGTTTGATAAATGAAAACAAAATTGGTTTTGTTACACATGTACTTACAGAGTTAGCATAAAACACATAAACACTCCAAAAACAAATGCTACCTCCAACAGTTGATTGCTGGAAATCAATCATATTTATTTCTGTTTTCATGGTTGTAGATCAATTTTCAATGTTTCCTTTTTTTAATTTGAACTTTTTTGACACTACAGTTAGATATGGCCTTTAACTTTAATTCTTCAATTTAACAGCCCGATATGGGCTGGCCCCATGGCCAAGTGGTTAAGTTCATGCGCTTCACATCAGCAGCCCAGGGTTTCCCCGGTTTGGATCCTGGGTGCGGACATGGCACTGCTCATCAAGCCATGCTGAGATGGCGTCCCACATAGCACAACTAGAAGGACCTACAACTAGAATATACAACTATGTACTGGGGGGCTTTAGGGAGAAGAAGAAGGAAAAAAAAAGAAGATTGGCAACAGATGTTAGCTCAGGTGCCAATCTTTACCAAAAAAAAAAAAACGGCCCTTTAACTTTTTAGCACCTAAAATGCCTGGATTAGCAAAATATAACAGCAGATTTCAGATAATCCCAGAGTTTAAAAGCTAAACCAAATATGGATCAGTGTTTCGCACAAAATAGTTACATCCTTTTGTGATTCAGTTTTCCAACTGATAGGGAGTGACTATTGCAGATAATGTTTTTGCTCTTAAACCCATAAGAATTATTGTGAAAGCAAGTGGAACTCATGAGAGACCAGGGGGTTAGAGTGAAGGAACCCTTGCAGTGAAAGGAATCAAGGATTGTCTTTAGAACCCATGCTACCTGAGCAACCAGGTCAAAAAAGCTTCCTCTAATGAAGATCCATCCATTACCATGACATGCAAGCTCTGGCTGTAGATCACTTTCATGGTCTCCAAAGAAGCTGAGCAGTTATCAGTAACATTCAAAAATCCACTGGAAAGTCATTAATTTCACTTTATGGTCCTAATTAGCCATTTGTATAGTTCTATAATTAAATATGTTCCTTTCTCATCAAGTTTTTCACTTTAGTAATGATACCACTGTGCCACAAACAGGCCCCATGCTGCTGGGTTTGGGACTTATTCATAGCATTTAATTGGTCACCCAGTGGTTAGCCAATAACCCCTTCTATGGGAAGCAACACTCTGAATGCTGTTAATGGGCTGGAGGCACAGTGATTGCCTCCTGGTACCCAGCAGTACTGGGAATAAAGCAATTTCCTCCACTGTGTTGTGTGCCCAATAGCTAATCCTCTCCACTCCTGAAATGCACACTATTTGGTTATAAGTATTTGTGCTGGCTTACTTACCGCTGGGTTGTTAATAGGCAGTGATTCTTCAATGCTCCTTCAGTGAAGTTCCAGTCTGCTTGCTGACTGCTAATTAAAACAAGTTTGCTCTCTAAGACTGCAACTAAAAGGTAGCAAGGTCATCTTATTTAATGTAGTAACCTTTTATTTAACAATGTTGACACACTACTCATATGTGCACATTTTGTAAACTGGCAAGTCTATTATTGATTGCTTCAAAAGAACAAAAATCAAGCCACTGACTGGTCTGCTTTCCTTTGAAGTGAAATTGTTAAAACTCCGGAGTCCAGGCCCCTGTTATACAGTTGAAACGCGAGGCTTGCTGCAGGACTCTGTTTACAGTATGTGGGCTTCTGGAAACAAAAAGAAAAATGTTGACTATACTAATCATAAATGTTCAAGCCATTAAAGTCATACTTGGTTTCCTTTCCCATGTGTTTTATTTTAATTATAGTTTGATGTATGAAAGGGCATTGGAGAGACTTCAACTTGGAAAGTAAAACAATCGGTAGGTGGCACTTCCTAACCGCCTGCTTGGTGTAAGTACACATAATGAAGTCTTAGAAATGGGGTTCTGGGCAATAGCATAAATTGAAAACTGGGGTGACTTGTAACAGGGCAGAGGCAATCATATTTTCGCTTGTACAGTGCCCAGACATTTTTATGTCACATCTCAGAGATCTGGGGAAAAAAATTCTAATTTGTAGAATTTTTGATGTGTTCTTCTTTCTTAACATTCCTGGGGTTCATCTCCAGTGATGACAAAAAAAACCAATGCAATATACTCTTTGAGACAATATGGTACCTCTTTCTGCCTTAGGCACTTTTCAGAGAGCCGGGAGTGTCAAAGTGAATTATTCAGGGCTCTCAAAGTTATTCTACCTCAAAGTTAAACATTATTGCTCTAGAAAATATGGTTCTATCGCTCAAGCATAAAAAAATTAGAAACAATTTTAAAATTCTCCACTCACAACCAAAAAGTGAAGAGACATTTTAAAGACAAAATATTGTTACTGTGGAAAAAGCAATGTTGTCTCCTGGGGCAAGGTGACGTCACAAGCAATTTGTCTCTAATGTGTAAAGTAAAATAGATTTTAGAGAGTTTTAATATCAAGAATTTAAATGCCATTTGGAAGCTGGAGTGTCCTGTGTTATATATGTCGTCAAATGTGTTCTTATGTAGCTGTAATTATGCAGATACAAGTGCATACAGTCAACAAAGAAAAAATTCAAGTTAAAATTCTTTTCACACATATAGTGGTAAATCAATACTATTTCCTTGTTGCTTCTGCAATAGTAGGCAAACTGCTTGGATATACATTTAGTCTGTAATAAATCATTTACCCTAAAGTGTAATAAATATGTCCTAAGACTAACAGCCAATAAATTATCTTTAAAAATTCTGTTTGATGATACTTCTTCAGACCATTCATTGAGTTATAGTAGAAACAGCTTATAATTCATTCACATTCCATGAATGTATATGTATATGTATGCATACACACATTCGTGTATACACCCACACAGATCTTAATTAGTAGTGATGACTTATTGAGAGTGAGAAAATAACAACAAAATACTTCTAAGTTGGAAATCTAACAAGTTACCTTATCTTAGGCATATTATTTTCTCTCTTTGGTAATTCTTTGCTCATCTGGAAAATAATAGTAGATCTATACTATAAATAGATAACTATTATCTCCTAAAATATTTTTGAAAAGATTATTCATCTATATCCATAGCTTATCTTTTTGTGATATGTGAAATATGATCCATATTTCACAAACACTGACATCAAATTTATTTGTGATAAAGAAAATTCTGAAAGTGTTATTTATCTAATATTTTGTGCTGCTAGAGCATTAAATGCTCAGGTTGGGAGGCAGTCTAGTGCAGAGAGTAAGAGCAGAAGCCTCACAGTCAGGCTTCCTGAGTCTGTCACCTGCTGTCTGTGTGACATTGACAGTTGCCTTAACTTGTATGTACCATGGTTTCCTTATCTTTACAACAAAGAATTCATAATATCCACCTCATAGAGTTCCTGGGAGAACTAAATGAGATAATATGCAAAGTGCTTTAATAGTGCGTGGACCATGATAAAGACTCAGTAAACATCACCTGCCATCGCCATCATTATATGCAAAATCTCATTTGATTCTTCTCACAGCCCTTGATGTATTCATTCATTCTTCGACAAATATATATATAAACAAATATAAAAAAACAAACAAAAAACAAACTTTTTTTTGTATCATATGTATATCTTATACCATAAAATGTATTGGTATATACTGGTAAACAATGCAGTAAACATCATTTCTGTCCTCGTGGGCTTTAAAATCTTTTGAGGACATTAAATTAGACTAAATGAACAAAAAAAGCCAAATTGTTGCTACAGATGTGATCAGTGCTAGGATCAGGAAAGGAAATGGATGGTGCAATTTAGAATAATAGGGGGATCTACCTGCTAGAGTCAGGAAAGCCTCTAAGATTTAAGTGGCGACAAGCCAGTCATGGGCAAAAAGCAGAGAGAATATTGAAGAAACAACATTTTGTGTTTGAGCAAGTAAGCTAGAAGGCAAGAAAGTGGTTATCAGAGAATGGAACATATAAAACCAAAATTTTGGTGGGCTTGTAGATTCAAGAACTGATAATATCCACAGTGTGAGCATGGGAGTGCATTATTGTGGTGGAGTGAAGAAAAATGTATTTGAAGATAAGGATGAGAAAAAACAGAGAGGAAAAGATGTCAGGTTATTTGTACGCACACATGTAGAAGTCATTGAGTAGGACAGTTATATAGGCATAGGGAAAGCCTGAGGTAAAATTTTTGATGAATGAGAAGGAATCAGATATTGGGGGGAGTTCAGAATACCATAGTAACTAGGAGAGAGAGGTATAGCTAGATACTGTGAGCCTGAGAGGAACAGGGGGTTTTGCAGAAGGAAGGGGGAGAAATGGTCTGGGTCTGGCACTGTGGAACAGAGAGGACCATTCTCCCCTTCTGCTGGCTCTAACTCAAATGGGATGTTAGAAGTGATACCTTCTGCTTGAGATGACTTCCGAACAAAGTGTGTTCTCCACTTTTGGGTTAAGATGAAATGGAGAGAATACTTTGAATGTATAGAGATTGAGGATATAAAGGAGTTTTCTGATGACACAGGGGATGCTAGAAGCAAAGTAACAGGATGTTTTGAAAGGTGAGTGTGGCAGACCACTATAAGGTGAACCACTATGAGTCACACCCTGGGCAATCCCCTCCTCTTGAGTGCAGGTGGAATCTGTGGCTTGTTTCCAACAACAGAACATGGCAAAGGTGATGGATGTCACTCCCATGGCTACATTGCATTATATAAGACTCTGTCTTAGCAGATCGGAAAGAGAGGTTCAATTGCTGTCCTTGAGGAAGCAGAGAGCCATGTTGTAGATTGCCTATGAGAGGACAACATGGCAGGAAACTGGAGGCAGCTTCTAGCACCTGAGAGCAGCCTCCAGCAAACAGCCAGTAAGGATCCAGAGCCCTCAGCCATATAGCCAACCACAAGGAAATGAATCCTGCCAACAATCTGAATGAGCTTGGATTCCTCCCAGGGTGAGTCTCCAGAGGAGAACTCAATCTGACTGATATCTTGAATGCAGCCTTGTGAGACCCCAAGCAGGGCACCCAACCAAGCTGTGCCCAGGCCCTTGACACCTGGAAACTGTGAGATAATAACTGTTTCTTGTTTTAAGCCACTAGACTTGTGGCGATTTGTTATGCAGTAATGGAAAACTAATACAGTAACAGAGAAGGGAGTTGGATCAGATCAGAGGAGGAACATACACTATTGGGGTGACACATGGTAAGCGTGGACTTTTGACTAAGTCTGAGGGTAGGTGGAATTAATTCTCATAGTTTCTTAAAGGAAAGTGGACACTTGTTTCTAGCATTGTGGTCTCAAATATTGAACTCAAAGTAATGGTGGCCTTAGGCATATTGATTTCTTTGTGTTGAGTCAGCTGTTCCTTCAGGCTGGGCAAGATGTTAAGGTCACTTTAAGTCTTCAAGAGTGAATGTACCAGAGAGCTCTGAGGTGGCATCACAGGAAAAAGTGAGCATACTGAGGTCCATAAGGCAGACATAGACACAGCACAACTGTTATTCTACTTTCAAAAATAATAAAACTGAGGCTTAGAAAAAAATAGATATCTTATCAAAGCTCACACTGCTAATAAAATGCAGAACCTGGATTTGAACCTGAGCTCTGTGGTGAGAGAGTTTCTGTACTTAACTGCATTGTGGTAAGCATCATGAGTGAGTGACGGATGCCAGACTGGATCAGCATGGGTGCTAGGTGTAGAGTACTGTAAGAAGTAGAATCAGCTTTAACAGGATACGGGCTGTTACTCGCAATACACAGGTAAAGACAGAGCAGGAGAGGGAGAGAGAGCGAGCAATGCAGAACGTGTAAGACAAAGAAAATGTCTAAATACAGCATTTTAGATATGCTGAGCCTGGATTCAGTCATAGGAGCCATTTGAAGCTCAAGGCAGGTGCAGCAAATGGGAACTAGAATAAGGAAGAGAAGTGGAAGAAGTAGAATGAGGAAGAAAAGGAGGGAATGGAAGAGCAGGAGGAGGAGAATGGGATAGAAGAATGAAAGAAGAAAAAGGAGAGCCTTTATAATGGGATTGGATAAAAGAAGGAAGTGAGAAAATAATTAAGAAAAAAGTTCATTGTTTTTAATACTTGAGTATCTCATAGTGACCATAGGAAGACAAAAGAAGGGCAAAAAATTAAGAATGGTAGAAAATGTTTGGAGAAGATTCAGTTTTCTTTCACAGGGGTAAGCAGTTTCCCAACAAGACTTTGTGATGTAGGATTCTTGAGTCAGGAGTGAAGACACATCAAAGGGATCTATTTGAGTTTATTCAAATATTAGGCACTAGGGATCCCAAATTGAGTTTCAGGTCAGCAGAAAGATCGGCTTTATTTGGTGATTGCATAGGAGTCAAAAACCCAAAACTGCTTGAAGAACTTGGAGATAATTCTTCTTTGTAAGCTAAATGGTCTGTGAATTTTATCCGGGAATGATCTGGTTCCTAAAGATGTTGTTGTGTCTTTACAATACTAGGAACAGATATAATAGACTTTAAAGGATAGTAATAAGCTAGAGAAATACCTGAGGCCAGGGGGAATAAGCTTACATTACTCCTAGAATTTTCCGAATTGTGGTCAGAGAAAATTAGGATTGGGATCTGAGACAGTCAAAGACATTTCATTAGAAGATTTAAGAAATAATGTGTATGTGTGTCACCAGGAGCAGTGGTCTGGATGTGAGGAAATAAGATTAAAAATAATAAATTTTATTGTGATAAGATATCTCACTTTCTTAGGAATCTATCCCACATAAGGAAAGACAATATTCATTTACTTATTGAGCACCTTATACACTTACAGGCATTCAACAAACATTTATTTTTGTATTTATTCACAATTTAAAATTTATTGTTTTTAATGCTTCCCGGTGGATTCAGTTGCCCAAGGCATGAATACATTTGATATTTTTCTGAGACATACAACTTAACCATAGGCACTGCCAGCCTGTTATGTGGAGAGTCACTGGGCTAGGAGTGAATACTCCTATTTGGCTACCTTAAATGCACACTTCAAACTGATTTAGCTGTTGGTTATTATCCTTGCCACTTTAATGCTGCAATTTTTGAAATAAAATCCTGTTTCCTTGTGTAAATTGGCTCCAGAAATAAAAAGAGTCAATGTCTAGTGTGGTAGGAATACTCATAGCCTTGTGCAGTAGTCTCATAGGTCTTCTGACATAGGCCTTGGGAAAATTATGGATTTACTGAAAAAATGCACTGCAGTCTTTATGAGAAGAGCAGTAGTTACTCTGAACTATTTGAGCATGGAGAAATGCTCCAT
The DNA here is from genome assembly GCF_021613505.1 of Equus quagga. Lineage (NCBI taxonomy): Eukaryota > Metazoa > Chordata > Mammalia > Perissodactyla > Equidae > Equus > Equus quagga. The sequence continues at coordinate 98,215,115 of NC_060272.1, forward strand.
TAAACATGTCCAGAGGAGTCAGAGAAAGCTTCATTAAAGACATAACTCTTGAGCTGTGATGTGAGGGTTGAGTAGGTAAGAGGGTTGTATATTCTGGCTCGAATGCGTTGCCTGCCCCTTGTCTGCTCATATATGGTGGCCTACCCTGGCACTGTGGCAATGGCGCTTGAAACATATGGGCAGACATGAGCTATTTGAAAGGTGGAAATGATGGTGTTTGATGATTGAACATGGGGGCAGTAGGAAATTAAGGAGTCTAAGAGGACATCCCAATTTTAAGATTGGGCACTTGGTTCATTAGGAATATAGGAAACAGAGGCATAGAGGTGGAAAGTCAAGTCAAATTGAAAGTCAATATGTTTAAAATAGGGATAGTGATAATACTTACCTCATATGTTTGTCGTGAGCATTAAATGTGTTAATAAATATGAAGTGCATAGAACAATGTCTATGCATTGTAATCACTTAATAAATGTTAACAGTTATTAAGAGATGTAGTAAGTAAATTTATGTATAACCAATGGATAGACTATCATGGTAAATAAAATGCTACATACTGAAAATATTTCCAAAATCACATAAAGAAATAAAAGCATATTACTTAATTGAGTGATCTTTATGATTAATTATATATGAAATATTGAGTCCAAGTTGGTAAAAAAGATGCACAGAAATGAAGTCTGTTGAGTTAGGATGATGAAACGAAGAGAGATTTGTTTTCATGTTAAAAATGTTTCTCTAGAGACATTAGAAGTTGAATGTTTCTATAAACTTTGAGGTGAAAATGGGCACTATATGCAAATTGCTCATGAGCATGTTGTATGAGAAGGGATGCTAAATTAAAGAAACAAGAAGAGGAAAAACTGAGTTTGTAATTTCAATTCAAAGAAATTCTATGAAATTCCCTGTGACTGTAAGAGCAGAATACAGGAAGAAATGGCTTGACAAAGAGATGTTGCTGGGGGTTGGGATGAGGGGCAGGAGGAAAGCTAGGAAAAGAACAAGAAACCAAACCAAACACAGCATGGAGAAGGCAGCTGTCACAGAAGAAAGGAGACAGAGAACGCGCTTACAGAAAACAAAGCTTTGCTTAAGAAGATAAAAGAGAAATGAAGCTCTGAAGTTCATGGGGAAAATGGGACTGATGTTCCTAAATGGACACCAAAAGAAGGAGGGAAAGAGGTGGAAAAATGGAATCAATGCAGACCTGATATGAGAAGAAAAGGGGTAATGTATGAAAATGTTGATGAAATAATTGAAATCACACAAATATTGGGATAACAATTTAAAATGAAGAAATTTTAAGACTATATAGGAAAAAAAGTTTTTAGCTATGGTACATTCTGCAACATGAAGTTAGGTATATTTTAGCATTAAAAAATTTGGCTGGATTTAGATATTAAAGAAACATTTACTGTAAGTTTTAGGACTGAGATTGGGGGATTTTGTATCACTTAACAGTGGACAAGAGCCATGCAAGGATGATATTTATGTTAATATATATAAGATGAGTTTGTGAAACATTCAGAGTATGTTGGAATGCATGAGATCATGCATAAGTTTTGGAAAGGTTTAAAATGAAATGTATAACAATCTAAAAAAATCCTAAAAAGGAATGTAAAAAATAAAACCATTTAAATTTATGGTGATACTTTGCACATAACGTGAAGGATAATATTGGAACAGGATTTCAGCATTCACAGAAAACATGCATGTAAATTAGAATTATAACTAAAACTTATCTCTGAAACCAAATATTTAATTGGGTTATAGAAATGGAGATACGAAATCACTTATTTAAATGCATATGCTGACAGTTTTGATATTAAACTAATGGGGATAGAAATACCTTAGCAAAACTTTTTTTAAAAAAGGTGCAAATATAGATCCCTTTTAAGTTTTCTTCTGGTGATTCCATGATGTTAGATGAAAAGAATGACCCCCAAAGTAGGTAATTTAGCAGCTGTGTGTGGAGTATGAGTAAATCCCTGTTAGAATAGAAATACATGGGATAGTGAGAATGATCAAGGATATGGGAGGCTGCACCATGCCAAGATGTCAGAGAAGGGTGAGGGATAATTAATAATGATATAAGGTAAGCTCTTGAGAGGAGAAGTAAATCTGAAGAATTTGAAGACCAAATTAAACATTCCCACTTGCAAAAGTGTTAACAGAAGGCTTACTTAGGTAAAATAAAAGTAAAATAAGACAAAAAAGGAATAATGGTAAAACATAGAAAATTTAATAATTTTATTTAGGATGTATAGGGATGATAATAGAGGGGGAAAATCGTGGGTATGGATCCAAGCATTGCCAACTGAATTCACAGAGTTTTTCAGAATAATAGTAGATTATTCTATTAGTAATAGCATTGATTAGTAATAGATAGGGACATACAAGTTAGACAAATAGATTTAGCATTGTTTGGAAGGAGAAACTATAGATAATAAATAAGTTGTTTGCAGAGCTGTCTTTGAAGCAAAAAATATGTATATATATATATAGAGAGAGAGAGAGAGAGACAAGATTCCAAGAAATTTAAAAATAAGTGATTTAAGGACAGGCATCAAGGTGGAAAAAATTATATATGATCTCCTTGGTCTGGTCACTGCAGAAGGGCAGTGCTTTGGGGCTAACAGCTCTACTGCTGCAGTTTCCAAGACTTCTGAGATCCTCTGACTGTTATTTTCAAGGGGATGAGAAAGGTGAAATGATCACCACAGTGAAACAGAGAAGGTGAACAATGACATGTTTTAGTCAAGTGAATCAAGAGGATATTAGAAACCAGAGGCCACGGATGTCACAAGCACTAGTTGCAAGATTTTTAAAGGAATTTTGCTGCAAAGGATGGTGAAAAATAGCACAGGGAATAGTATCTACGGCAGAGCACTAGACTATGAGAAGATAGAAGTAGCTGCCTTAACTTTGGTAAACATAAGAGAAATCACACCACACCTAAGGAAGTTTGTACATGTGAATAAAGCAAAAGCTTTTATTCAAACAAATCATGATTTTCTCTTTTCAAGTTGTTGGTTTCCAGAAAAGTTCTAGAAATAAGTGAGAATGAAATAATTGCACCCCATTCTTACCCAAAGAATAGCAAGGAAATTAAACATCAAAGGGCCTAAGCAGGACTCACCATATAGCCTGTTATTGGATGAATGGACTTCAGACCCTTTAAGAAGAAAATAGTTATGAAATTTGACTGAAGTAAAGATGAAAAAACAAAATTTAAAAACAGTAATCTATAATTTGACCCTAGTCACTCATAAGAACATTTTCTATCTATAAATAATAGCTTACATAAAGAATATGCCTGATAAATTAACAATGTCCATCAAAACTAAATATAAAGCAATAACAAAGGCTATTGGAGGTTGAGATAATGAAGCAGAGGAAAAATTGTGAATACCTGTGAAAAATTTTGTGGGTAAGAATCTACAAAATAGAATGAAAATGAAGAAAACAAATGAAAGTAATTTCATTCTGTCAGATCCCCAGAATGTCAGAAAGACATTCTGGGGATTTGGAATTTTAGAAACACATCATAAATCTTGTCAAACAATTTTTGGTGATATATTTTCTAGCTCTTAATTTTGTTAGGTTCATATCACCAAGGTGCACTGTCCTGCAGATGATACACTCTCTGGCTTTCATGAAGAGAATAAATACAGAAGGCCGTTCATATGTTAGACAGCATCACAGAATGTTAATGTGATTTCCTGTGTTTTATTTTATTTTTATGATTTAACGTCAATACAGCAACAGAATATAGTGGCAAAGAAGTCAAACTTCAAATTCCATATGCTGACTCAACACTTGGATAAGAGGCATTTATTCAACAGATGTTTACTGAATTCCTAGTGTATTCTGGTTACTGAGCCAGAAAATGGGAATTTACATGGGTAAACAAAGTATGTAGGACTCCTATTCTCATGGTAGGAATTTGTGTCTGATTTGTTCACCACTGTCCCCCATCAAAACAAAACTGGTACATAGTAGATGCTTAATAAACATCCATTGAATAGGTGGATGGAGCTAACAGATTAGATTGGGAAATAGGTAATTTAATAAGCATAGCGATATGTAGTATGATATGGCATGCATAGAGTGTTGAGAAACATATGGTAGGGGTGCCTAACCTATTAGAAAACAGTTACAGATTTTCAAGATGGGACAGATAAGAATTGAAGTTAAATGTATATGTGTTTGTGCGTGGTTGGGAGGAGGGGTGGCTAGTGGGAAGCACGCACAGAGACACTGAAGAAACGTTAAAACATCCTGAGACCTGAAAGGAGCTTCATATATATGAATGTTGAGCATGAAGGAGACCTTAGCAAAAGGTTAGACTTGAAAGGTAGGGGTTCCCACTACGTTGTATTAATGAGTTTGAATTATATGGTAATAGAAATGTAAAGTCATTGAGGATTTTAGGCAGGAGAGTGACACACCCCTTTGTGTTGTAGAAAACACTCTCTGGACATCTTTTGGCTAAGTGGTGGAAAAAATTATCTAAAATCTTTCTCTCTATAAATATCTAAAAATTCTGGGTAAAAACTAACAAACATTCTTTTTAATGTGTAGAAATGTTCTTTTTTGCAAGAAGAAAGAGAAAAACTCAGATGAAGGAAACAAGGACTATATCTTAGAGACATAAGATGTGAACTGATATTACGGATATCCTGAGAAGGACAGAAAACATTTTATTTCTCCTGATACCCCAAGAGCTCTGTTTAATTCCTATGCTTGGACAGGGAAGGAGGGTGTGGGTCTCTGAGAGGCAGAGACTTAAAAGTGGGAAATCAGCATAAAGCCAGAGCCATTAATACTCTGAAATAAAGGGTACACAAGAAAAATTCCACCTACCAGTACAAGGAAAAGACAATGAAGTTTGACTCTTCCTGATGGAGGTGAAAAAATATCAAAGTGTTTCCTAAAATTGTAAGACCAAATTTTCTTTTTTCTATTTGTGTGGAGTCCAAATTTTATACTACTTGCTTGGTTTGGACAATATCAAACTGAAAACACAAAACTTGGTCTCAGGGTCACAATTCATAGTTTCCATCAATCAGAGCAGAAACAAAACTCTTTTAGGAAAATAATCCCAAAACCCATGGCCCACAGGATACACATTATAGTTCACATTACCCAAATTTAAAAATACTCACATTATAGTCTACCAAAAGCAAGATTTAGTAGGGAAAAGAAAGACAATTAAACTCTGGAGAACTCCATATAGTAAGACAGTGTTAAAAGAAAAAGTTATAAAACAAATATGTTTAAAATGATAATTGAAGTATTTGAACTCCAAGGAAAAAAAATAACACAATATGGGGGGAAAACGTATTGGTATATTAAGATAATTTAAATAGAACTTTCGAATTGAAAAATACCGTAATTGAAATTAACAGTACAATAAAATTGTCACATGGAAATTTAGATTCAGATGAAGAGAGAATGAATAAATAGAAATATTGATGTGGAGAAATTACCCAAAATGCAGCACAGAGACTTAGGCATGAAAATTGTAAAATAGAGGTTATGAGAAAAAAGACTAAACTAAGGAGATCCAATGTGTGTCTAACAGGAATGATAACAGGAAGAACAGAGAAAACATATTTGGAGATAATGGCTAAAATTTCATCAGAACTTATGAAAGGCTCCAAACTTCAGGAAGTAGAACTAGTTCAGAGAAGGAAAAGTAAAGTGATTCCATACTTGAGAGTCACGCTAGTGAACTTATAGACCTCCAGAGACAAATTCTTACAAGCTACTAGAAAGCAAAGACAGATATTACCTAGAATAGAGGAACAATTAGCCTGAAATACCCTTCTCAAAAGTGGAAATAGGCATCAGATGACACTGGTTTATGTTTAGCTTCATAATGCTGAGGAAAATATTATTAAACTAAAACTGTGCACCCATCTCAAAACAATCTATCTCAAGAGAAGACGAATTAAATATATTTCATGCAATACTGGGGAAACTTATCACTGAAAGATTTTTGGGAAAAAAAGAAAAAGTTTGTATTATTGGAAGAAGTAAATTAAACTAGAAGGAAGGATTAGTATGCAAGATGAAATGGCAAATTTGTTGACAAATCCAAGTAGTTATGATATAAAATAATGATGGTAAAATATTAATAATAGTAACCAATTCTTTATGTTAGAAATAAACATGGAACTAATATTGTAGACAACAGCAATATATCCATTGAGGATGATCAAGTTTTGTTTGGGAGGAAGATAGAAAAATTGAGTATTTTAGATTTTATATGTAAAATATATTAAGATTTTAAGGGCAAAACTTAAAAATATAGAAATATTATATCCAACCTACAAAATAGTAAATGAGGAAAAGAGAAAATTAAGGATAATTTCATAGAACGCAAGAAAAAAGTAAAGAACCAAAGAAAATGCATCACAATAAGCAAGGGGTAAGAATAAAATGAAATATGTTAGTAATCACAAAATTTTAAAGGATTAAATTCACCAGTTAAAAGAGAGATTATTCTAATGGTTAAGAAAATAGCAGCAACAACACCTGGCTATATGCTCTTACTTGAACACATATGTAAAAGATGATAAGAGAAGTGGTAAAGTAGAAAAAGATCCAACAGCTCAGATTTTAGAGGTTCACTCTGTGATTCTTTCACTTCAGTGTCCTGGATTTCCAGATGCTCTGATATCCCTGCATTTTGGTCTCTGATGCCTCAAACCAGGTCGGCTTCCCTTCTCTGCTGACTGAGCTATGTGCAGTTTGGGGAAGACAGAGTTAAAAGCAAGCAAACTTGCAAATCTTACCGAGGGCTATTCTGTCTTTCAAGTACTCTCTCAACCCCCCTCACATCTGACTGGTTTTGTTGTAGGCTTCCTGGAATCTACGATGTTTAGACATTAGTTATTGGTTGGGAAAAAAATACACTCAGAATTTGGATTGCAGCCCTTTTATGGCTGTCTTACTTCCAGCATTCCCTTCTTATATTTCCAGCTGTCTGTTACTCTAAATTCTGATATCTGCCGCCTAAAGCTAGTAAGATTGCAGTTCTCCACTTCCAGAACTAGAAGAATGGAATGTTCCCCCAAGCAAGAAAATCGAAGGCTTTCTTTTTTTTGGTATGGTTTTTGGTAAGGAAGATTGGCCCTGAGCTAACATCTGTTGCCAATCTTCCTCTTTTTACTTTTTTCTCCCCAAAGTCTTCCAGTACATAGTTGTATATCCTACTTGTAAGTCCTTCTAGTTCTTCTATGTGGGTTGCCACCTCAGCATGGCTTGATGAGCGGTGCATAGGTCCACACCCAGGATCTGAACCAGTGAACCCCAGGCCACTGAAGTGGAGCATGTGAACTTAATCACTACGCCATCGGGCTGGCCCCAATGTCTTCTAGTTATTAATCCAGTGTAGTAGGAGTTTTTCAAGAATATAATTCTACTCCACTTTCTGACTGCCTTTAGTGTTTTCTATTGCCTTCTAGTAGTTGTTTTTAGTATTTTTGTTCAATTTTATAATTGTTTTCTGTAGGAGAAATCACTCAAAATATTCATACCATCATTTCCAGAACTTCCACCCTACTTTGTCTTTGCTTATTTTTAGTTTTTTAAAAAAAATTTGTCAAAATTAATACATATTAATTTTGCATTAAGACAAAATTCATTCTTCAAGATGTCAAATTGAAGGATTGGTTTTGTTGTAAGGAGCTTTCTCAGATTCATTCCCAGAGTATTCTCTAAGTCCAAGAGTCCTATCTAGGTGAGTGGTGGCAGATGTGCAGATAGATGGAGGAATTCTTTACAAATCTTTTTTCTGGAGCAGTCAGTTAATTGTGTTTTCTTCTTGGATTTTAGAAGACTGACCACATTGTTGTAGAGCTGTCATGATACACTGATAATTTGGGTACTAATGGATGAACTATACATTTCATTAAACGAACGTAGCCCATTTATTTTGCAGATTGCCAATACATTTACCACCAATATTTTAATAGTATTGGAATCGACTCTTTTTGAGTTCCTACCAAGAGATATTTTTATCTAAAACCTCAAATAAGTTAAATATAGGGTGTATGTGTGTGTTGTCAAGTCTCATTTCTTCTAGAATTCAGACTTATTATTACAATAGTATCAGCTGAAGAAAAGCAGTTGAAAATCAATGTAAAAATTGTATGGTTAATTTTGTTAATTATGCTTTTATTAATACTCGGTCTAAAAATGTACACTAAATATAAGAATTTATTAAAGAAAACGTGGCTCTGTGTCCTGCTTGGAACATGTGTTTTGAACACACTAGCTTTATTTTTTTCTTCACTTCTGTAAATGATAAAACAATTATCTATATTTATGAATTGCCTGAACATTAAGTTTCAAATTTTGGGCCTGATGAGTAAAGGTTGATCTGGCCACATCAAACCCGTGCATGGCAATAATTTTTATTGCTTTGGCTGCTGAAAATGTTTAATATCTCAAAGTAGCACAATGTATTTAATACTATGGAATAAAACATAGAACAATACAATATAGAATGCAATAAGATTAGGTTGCAAATTTCAACCTTTGGAGTTTTTATGTGCTTTCTCAATTTCAATAGCATATTTACACAATGAAGATTTTATATGTAAATTTCTAACCAGACAGTTCTTTTTCAAATAATGTAGATGTAGGCATCAAAAATATTTATAGGTAGATAATAAAGATGTTACTATACTGTGTGCAGAGAATCTATTTTATTCTTTTACATCAGTCATTCTTTAAAATGAATTATAGTAAATAAAAGTAAGTGTTCATTTGTTCACTGTCCTATTACTACTGAAAGGAATCTATCATGATATTCATCTTTACTCAAAATATATTGAAATGTACAGCACATTCATCTTGCAGCATTTTTGCTTTTAATGAATATCGAAATAAATGTTCTTAAAGTTTTTGAAAATAGTATGTAGACATGGTAAATTTTATTCTATCTAGTATTTTTTGAATTGATGCTTCCTAATTATAGAGTATTTATAAATTATATTGTGTTTAGGGAGCTAAAGGGCATTAAAAACCCATTCTTTCCCCTTAAACTTCATCTTGGATTCTTACTGTAACCATATAAAAATTTTAAAGTGATCTGATCAAATTTTAATGCAAAATTATTGCTCAGAAATGAATGATTAACTGCAGGGAACTGAAGCACACTGAAAGCTAGTGAAGAGGAGCAGAAAACCAAAATTGGCAGAGATATTATAGGAAGTTGGTAAAATTAGTAAGAGAATTACTTTCTTTTTCACTTGTGGCTTCACATAATATTTTAGCAATGAAAAAAAATAAAGTGGCTGTCAAAATTATTTAAATGTGAGGTTCAAAATAACTTGAACGTTAGATTCAAAGTATTCTGGTTTAGGCAGCTGACTTGTTTGCTCCCTAATTACAGATTTCTGAGACTTTTCATTCATTTCCAAGTTCATAATCAAAATGTAATAAATCATTGAAGTAAAACCTTGGTTACACAATGTATATATTCTGCACCACCAGAGATCTCAGGATTACTTAACTTAAAAACTCTTTCTCATCTCTCTTTATTTTCACTTGGCTCTGATTCTTTTGCAAAGAAGTGAGGTTGAGGCATACTCCAACAAGAGATACAGATTAAGGTAAAAGAAATCTAAAGGAAAAATAACAGAAGGATGAGGATTTAGAAAGGAGAATGAGGCTAAAAGAGACAGATGCCAAAAATAGATGAGAACAGAGAGATGGCAATATTAATGGAGAAATAAAGAAAGAAAAAATGAAAAGTAAAGAAAAATGAAATAGAATAGTAAAAGGAAAAAAACAAGAATGTAGTAATCAGACAGTTTAGGAGGAAGGCAAAGATGTGCTCCTGTGTTTGACAGATAAAAATATTTTATTGAAAAATTCTCTTTCAAACCATGAAATGAAACGTATTACCTAGCATTTAAAAAAAATTCCTTCACTTTTTGTGGATAGAAATGAAGACATGCACCAATAAGAAACAGTAGAAAATATGTTCTATTGAATTCTGTAGATTTCTAGTATCTAGGAGTTTCATTTTTCTTGAATTGTATAAGTACTATATATATGTATTATTCTTCAGAAATTAATACTACCTTGAAATTTAATGGTAAACAATGCATAAAAACCCTTCCCCTAAATTATTCAGGATTACAATATTGGTTAAGATTAAAGTCATGTGTTATTAATACATTATTCTGTAAAACATTGACCTTCTGCAAAATTATGTCCGCAAGTACCTCCCAAGTAGCATGAAATGCAAATGTATACTTTAATTCAGTGGTTCTTTATATTACAGGCAATTAACACTTATTCTCCAAGGGATAACTTTAAAAAGAGCTGTTCTTGATTTGTGTCCCTCATTACTATGTACTGATATTTACACCAACTATATTTTATTTTATTTTTTTCAGCTTTCCAGAGGTAAAGTTGGCAAATAAAATTATAAGCTATTTAAAGGGTACAGTGTGATGACTTGATAAATGTATATATTATGAAAAGATTCCCCTCATCAAATTAATTAACACATCCATCTCCTCACATTTCCTTTTTTTGGTGAGAACATTTAAGTTCCAACTCTTAGCAAATTTCAATTATACAAAACAGTGTTATCGACTGTAGTCACCATGTTATATGTAAGATCCTCAGACCTTATTCTTTTTATAGGTGAAAGTTTGTACCCATTACCAACTTATTCTTATTTCCCCATACCCCCTTCCCCTGCCCATGGCAACCACTTTTCTACTCTCTGTGAGCTTGATGAGTTTTTTTGGATTCCACATGTAAGTTATACCATGCAGTATTTGTCTTTGTCTGGCTTATTTTGCTTAGCATAATGCCCTACAGGTTCATCCATGTTGTCACAAATGATAGGATTTCCTTCTTTTTTAAGGCTGAATAATATTTCACTGTACATATATACCACAGTTTCTTTATCCATTCATCCATTGACCGATACATAGATTGTTTCTGTACTTTGGCTATTGTGAGTGAGCATGGTGGGCAGATATCTCTTTGACATCTTGTTTCCATTTCCTTTGGATATAGACCCAAAAGTGGAATTACTGGATTATATGGTAGTTCTATTTTTAATTTTTTGAGGAACCTCCGTACTGTTTTTCATAGTGGTTTTACCTGTTTACATTCCCACCTATGGTGCACAAGGCTTCCCTTTATTCCACATCCTTGCCAGCATTTGTTATCTCTTGTCTTTTTGATAATAGGCATCTTAACAGATGTGAGGTGATATCTCATTTTGGTTTTGATTTGCATTTCCCTGATGATTAGTTATGTTGAGCACCTTTTCATGTATCTGTTGGCCCTTTGTATGTCTTGTCTATTCAGTTTCTTTGCCCATGTTTTAGTTGGATTATATGTTTTTTTGCTATTGAGTTGTATGTGTTCCTTGTATATTTTGGATATTAACCCCTTATCAGATATGTGGTTTGCAAATATTTTCTCCCATTTCCCGTAGGTCACGTTTTCATTTTGTCGATGGTTTCCTTTGCCGTGCAGAAGCTTTTTAGTTTGATATTGTCCTTCTTTTTATTTTTGCTTGTGTTACCTTTGCTTTGGTGTCAAATCCAAAAAATCATTGCCAAGGCCAATGTCAAGGAGCTGATTCCCTGTTTTCTAGAAGTTTTATGGTTTCAGGTCTTACATTCAAGTTTTTAATCCATTTTAAATTGATTTTTATGTATGGTATAAATTAGGGGTCCATTTTCATTCTTTTGCATGTGGCCCTCCAGTCTTCCCAACACGATTTATTGAAGAGACTATCTTTTTCCCATTGTGTATTCTTGACTTTTTGTCATAAATAAATTAATTTTCCATATATGCATAAGTTTATTTCTGGGCTCTCTATTCTGTTCCATTGGTCTATGTGTTCAAAGGATGTTTAAGAGCCAATTTTTAAAAGTCTCCAATTTTAAGCAACTTAGGGCAAGTAAAAGATAATTTTAAGATGTAGATGAACATAGTAGATTTAATAAATTTGATGTCATATTTAGAATGAGATTGGAAATCATGCGATTTTACTTGTCCTCGTCATTATATTGGCAGTTACATCAGGGAAATTGACATCCCCTGTCTATAAAATAACTTTAATATCATGTGATATTATAATAATATTTACAAGTTATTGAATGAAAAGAATAGTTGGCCCAGAGTTCCTGTAAGTTAAGCATTCCTGAACCTTCCACCTCACATCTGGAATGACCATTGACTAGAATCAACACGCGTCACCACAAAGGTCTAGCCAATCATAGAGTTTCACTTGCATCCACTCAGTTTACTATCTTTTCCTAAATGAAAACACTTCTCTTAACACCCCATCAGGCACATGTGCTCATCCTCTCAGTTTTCTCTGCCATCCTATTTCAGGGTGTGGTGGTTGTATGAGCATGCTCCTGGCTCCTCACTGCAGATGCAGACCTTGACTTCCCATCATTTCCTGTGTGACACACACTCAGGGAACTGGAAACCCCCAGTGGGAGCAGAGCAACTGAGAGTGGTACCAAGAGGAGGAATGGCTAAGGCTGTTAAATATTTCATTAGCAAAACCACATTTCTTCAAAAGGTTTTCACCAGAGTCATGGCCTTCTATAATATAAATATATAAATTTACATTTGTTATACATAGACTATATTTAGAAATAAATTCATCCTAATTCTGTTTGGAAAAAGAAATCAGGAGAAGAAAATGAATGTGATGGTTCAGAATTATTTTCTTTCTTTTCCTTTCTTAGTGACCCCTTGTTCACCTCTCAAAATTGTAACTAAAATGATGTGTAAGATGCCAAGAAATTAGTTAATATAATGTCTTTTTAAAAATTAACAGCCACCAACATCCTCAGAAGAGACATACTGTTTAAAGTCAGGCATGAGAAACCATTGGTGAAGTTGAATATCAGTGAGATGAGATGCTTTTCGAAAATAAATTTAGCTCATTCTGGACACTTTCTGTGTTGAACTTTTCCCCTGGAGCGTGGGGACCTTCCGCTTCTGAAAGGAATGAAAAGATAGAGACTGAATTTCTTAAGTTTCAAACTAATCGTCTATGTCTTAATTTGGGTTCACATTCTTACAACTCTTTCAGATGGATTTGACCTCCTCAGGCATGAAATATTAATTCTTCATAAAAGCAGACAAATTATTTAATGCATTTTTATTTTTAAGCAGCTTGGAAGAACGTCATAGGAAAACAACGCTCCCCTCCCAACTCACCCACACAAACAGCATCAGCAGGAGTCTCACTTGCTCATTTGGGCTAACATCCATTAACGCAAAGCCTGTTTTGCCTAAAGTAGTTAGGAGTGAATGGTTAACTTCTGAAAGCTTTGCCTAAAAGTTTCAGAATGAATGTTTACTGTGATCAACACATTGTTCTACGAGGAACATTCACAGGTCAGTCATGTTGGCACAGCCTTAAGCCAGAGACTGTGATTTACACAGGGAACTGAAAAGGCATCTTGATAAATATTTTTTCTGCAAATATATCCCTCATAGTCCTATATCATCAGCTATGTTCCTGACTTGGAACTTATTTATTTATTTATTTATTTTTTCTTTGAGGAAGATTAGCCCTGAGCTAACTACTGCCAATCCTCCTCTTTTTGCTGAGGAAGACTGGCCCTGAGCTAATACCTGTGCCCATCTTCCTTTACTGTAAACGTGGGATGCCTACCACAGCATGGCATGCCAAGCGGTGCCATGTCCGCACCTAGGATCTGAACCAGCGAGCCCCAGGCAGCTGAAGGGCAATGTGCGTACTTAACTGCTGTGCCACCAGGCCGGCCCCTGGAACTTATTTCTTAAGTAAAGGGTGGTGAAACCAATATTTGATAATGAAAAGACTCTCTTATGCATAGGAATGAGATGTTCACCTTCAAAATGCTGTAAAAGCATGATTCCATTCTCTGAGGAAGCTGCAATATGATTTGACTAAGAGCAAAAACCACAGTTAAGGCTAAAAAAAAGAAGCACCAAAATTAAATTTCATTTTTTTCTCAAGGTACAAGTATAACATACATACATACATACCCACATACATACATGCATGTACATATATAAATATAGACCAATACATACAAACCACAGGTATATCTATATCTATTATCTAGACATACACACACACATAAAAACTTCAATCATTGTAATTGAGAAAGGAAGACATCGAACTAAAAAAAAATGATATAATAATCTTATTTTATCAAATGACTCAGCTAGGGATGCTCTGAATTTTGGCTTTGGTGCTGATATTTGTCTAAAGTCTGCTTTTTGTCCTTGGCTTTGTCCTTAGCTATTTGAAGTCTGTACAGTTGAATTCTTGTTTTCAATATCACTTCTATTATCCGCATACTGGTAAGTGATGAATAATCATAAAATCATATAAGTTATCATCATATATAATCAATGTAGCTACATCTGTAATGAAAACATGTGGGTAATTAGAATTTAGTGCTAAAGCTGGAATATTTCCTGCAGTGGATTCAATATTTGTGTCCCCCTGCCCCAATTCATATATTAAACTCCCAATCCCAAGTGATGGCATTTGGAGGCAGGAATTTGGGAAGTAAATAGATGATGGGGGTGGAGTCCTGATGAATGGGATTAGTACCTTTATAAGAAGAGAACTGTGAGGAAAAAATTTAGATTGTTTACGATCTCTAGTCTATGATACTTTGTTCTAGCAGCCTGAACTAACACATTTACTTTGAAATATAGATAAGCATTCTAAATGAAACTTGGAGTGAAAATATCCTTATATGACCTATATTTTGAAATTCTGTCCATTACTGGAATTTTTAAAATATATGTATCATTTCAAGAATAAAATGCTTAAATAGTTAAAGATGATTATGAAAGTTTTTTACTGACAAATTATTTAATAACTTTCAGATAGTTAAATAAACAGAAAAATAGGTTGATATTTATTGTATGGATAATTTTCACCTTTAACACGGAGATGCTGAGATATTAGAAGTTTCAAAGTGAGATGCAGATGACTGGGAACATGCATCAGCCAGATAACTTAGGAATGAGAATATTATATTTTTCAAGTCAACAATTTTTCAAGTCCTATTTTGAGAATTCCTCACGGATAAATTACATTTTCTACATTAATATATCAGCCATTTTAAGCATGACTTCTAAGCGATTTTAACAATGAAATGGTAACAATAATTAATATTACAGCACTATAGATTTGTTCTTGCATCTCCAAATTTTGTCCTATTATGGTGATGTTTGGCTTTGGTCTCTACTTTGGCCAAGTATTTATTTTACTACTTGGCTAAAGAGCATTTGGCAAAAATGTATGTAATATATTTTCAGGTTAACCTAGACCCTGGGAACTCCTTAGTAATGGTATCATCGAAATATACATATATTTACCCCCCTTAATGAATTTTGGTTGCTAATCACAAGGTGCAAGATTTGCACCCTAAATCCTAAGCTCATTGCAATAATCCTTTCAGCAGGATCAATGCTGAAACATTTTAAAAGTCAGAATTCATGTGGGTATTAGTATTCACAGGGTTGAGGCTAGAGGATTAGATTAAATTTTATTTGCCTGTCAGTTCACAACGAACAGTCAAAAGAATAAATAAAACACAATACCAAGCCGAGAGGAACTAACTCATATATGCCAGGATACTTGAAGTATTCAAAACTTTGTTCTAGAGTTCACTCTAACAGCCTCAGTGTGGACTAAATTACAGCCATGGTACAAAATATTTGATTTTAGCTCATGAAATGGTGGACACTTTACACATTTCAAAAGTATGACCTTCGTTTTCTTCTCCATGGACCAAAAACATGTTCTTTTGTAGATTCTAGTGAACACTCCTTACAGGAAAAAAAGAAAGAAATTATTATTGTCATATCAAAATATCGATGCCAGTAATCAGACTTGTCCCTTTGGGTTCTAATATCCTCATGTCATGGTGGCCCTGACATCCATGGTTAAAGTGTGGGCATCCCAATAGCCTACTAGTCTTTGCACTTTTCTTCATGTCCGTGGAAAAAGATGGGTATGAAAAAATAGCAAATGCCTAGCATACTCTCACTTAAAAAGCAGAGCTATAAGGAGAAGGAAGTCGAATGTTCTGTAGAAAGAAATTTCCCATTTGGTCCCTCAATTCAGAGAAAATCAGTGCTAGCATCTCCTGCTCATGAATGTGGTGCATTTGAACACAAATGGGAAATCTAATGACATTATAAAGCCCCTTTAAAGAAAATTGTTTTGCCTAAAGAAGTTTAGAAATAGGAGAAGCATTAATTAGTAAGAAGGCAGGGCAATGCAGCAGAGGGCCTCAAGAGAGACCTTCTAACCCCATGAGCCAAGGAACACATCACCTCGCTCCTTTTACTTCAGGAAAAGATGGCTGCATTTTCATTGCTGAGGGGTAGTCATGCTAAAGGTTCTATGGTTGAGTTGCTATGGATGAAATACCTTTGAGTTGAATTCTTAAATTCTAGAAAGTGAGGTTGCAGAATACATACCCAAAAACACATGTGAAAACATGCACATAAATACACACACGTGTGTGTGCGTATACAAAAATCAGTCTCGCAGGGAACTAGACTACTTGAGGCTGACATTTTTTAACAATATATTTTACTTGTATTCTTTTTCATATGCTGAATATAAGAGTTGTGGACGTTTACCTCCTTGGTTTTGATCTCTCCTTTATACTGCAGCCAGGTATGCAGCTCCCATTCTTTACAGAATAAAATAAAATTTCTTAATGTGACAACGTTCATGATAATTTCAGCCTCCCCTTAGCTTGCAAACTTCATCTAGACATACCTTAATGCTTTTGTTCTTATCTCTTCTTTAGATTTAAGTATCTACCTCATCCTTTCCACCCAAGGAGTGTCTGTAAGATTCCTTCAAGATTCAAGACAAAAGTCTCTTCCTTCAAGAAACATTCCAAAATACCTCCAATGATAAATGAATACTCTTTCTTTCCCCAGATCAACAATGCATTCTTTTTGTTTTTTTTTTCTGCCCTGTGCTATAGTGGGGCAGAAATCATCTGTTTCAAGGTCAAATGATACTGCTACAGTTACCCCAGTTAAGATGACCATCATCTATTTCTGGGATTACTGTATGGTTATTCCTAACTAGCTCTCTTGGGTGAAATCTTGCTCCTTCTAACAATCCATTTTCTACCCCAGTGTTCTCAACTGTTAGACTATCACATAGAGGATAACTATCTATAGGCGATATCACCAGATTTTAATGAATATGTGAGTTTTAACTGGAGCTTCATAAATAAACAGTTAAAATGGTTTGATGGGATGTTTAACAGGGTAGTCTCACAAAACTCTGGGGTGCAACTTGCTCCAAGTCGTAATATAATGTAGAATTCATACTAGAGAAAAATCTAGTGTGTGCTAAAACTTGTAAACAATTTGCATCTGTTAAGTAGGAGAACAAAGTTTATTGAACAATGACACAGAAATGAAGGGCAGCCAATAAATCACATTCAGTCTGTTGATGCTGTTCTAGACACCGTAAACCGTTGTTTTACTTACTCTAATGTCAGCTTGATAATTGTTACTCAATTATTTGTTTTGGTTTTCAGACTTATACTGCCTTCATGTGTGTCTCTAACGTTTTTATTACATGTCCACAGTCCTTCCTCCTCAATTCTGAAATCCACTTGATCTGACAACCAAACGTTTCATCTTAATTCATTTAGTGACAAAGCTGATTTGAATGGATTAGTCCTTTTAAGGTGAAAATTTGTACATTTTGTTGGAGATATTTTCATGTATTCAATTGTGGGATGTTGCTTCAGATACCTCTGGGGATGTTATGTAACATCCATTGCGTTTACCTGTGACTTTTCTAGAAGTTCAATATATTCTGAATTCAAAATCGTATCTAGTCCCCAGGGTTTCAAATAAGAGACTGTGGCCTTGTGTTTAAAATAGGTCTCTCAAACAAATGTTCGGAATGACTGATAGTCAGAGAAATTTTCCAAAAGGGAAATCTGACTCTGCCTGTCTGCTTCTTGAAATTTAGTGTCTCTTCATTGCCCTCAAGGTCCAAGCTCCTCGACCCAGCACATATGGTCCTTTGTAATTTTGCCTCTGTTAACATCTTCATCCTCCAGTCTTGCTCCACTCTTACTGAAGTTCTCAGAAATTACCCATACTACTCTTTTGTAACCTACTGGCTTTCCATGTATTTATTTTTCAGCTTGATATATTTTTCTCCTACTAGACAATTTATTAACTTCTACTAGGTTTAGTGTTATCAGTTTGGTTTACTGATCCCTTAACACTCGGCTTGTCACTCTCATGGGCTCCCATTATATCTTGCATTTTGTCCAACTGTAGCATTTGTCTATGCTATACATTTCCTATTAACTAAACTCTTCTTACTCCTGTTTTATTATGTCTTTAAAGGCTGAGACTCTCATATTGGCCCCATTGAATTCTCAGTTCTTAAGAGTGGACATACAATAAATATTTGTTTAATACACGCAATCAAGAATGAATAAAATATAGTAGTTTTTTGTTGAATGTAGCTCTGAGGGGAGATAATATTTGTTGATTTTTGATGACGTACATTGGGATATATGCAGAGCTTTCATAAAAGGGCATAATCAATGAGTAGAGTGTTTTAGCTATTTCTCTGAAGTTTCAAATGCCTTGAATTCTAAACACTGTGTTGTATTCTAAACATTCCTTTCTTAAAATGACTGATGAGCCTCTGAAATGAAAGCACCAGATATTGTTGATGAAAAAAAAACTCATGTGCTTAATAAACCAGTAATGTGGATGATGACATTGACATTTGATTAGGAAAACTGTCTATTTTTTCAGTCATAATTTATCATTTTATATTTTAATCAAATGGAATTTTAAATTAATTTATTACTTATTAATTATTGTTAGTTTATTAGTTTATCTCCAAGTTTTTAGGGGAGTGTGAACAGGAAGACAGAACTGATTAGAATCTTCTTTTATAATGGCTTGAAGGATATGGTGTGAGGAGAGAGGCACATTTTAGAGATGTGGATCATTTTTTGTAGTAATCCTTCTTTTTTTTTTTTTTTTTGTGAGGAAGATTGGCCCTGAGCTAACATCTGTGCCAATCTTCCTCTATTTTATGTGGTATGCTGCCACCGCATGTGTTGATGAGTGGTGCTAGGTCCACATCCAGGATCCAAATCTGTGAACCCCAGGCTGCCAAAGCAGAGTGTGTGAACTCAACCATCATGCCACAGGGCCGGCCCCAAAGTAATCTTTTAATTTGGCAGAATTGCAAACAGACAATTTGTAAGAATAATAAATAGTAAAAGGAACTTCACTATACTTTTCACCCAGATTCACTAATTGTTATATACACACACACACATATTTGTTTCCTGAACCATTTGAAAGCAAGTTGGAGACACCATGCCCCTTTAACCCTAAATAATTCTAAGTGAAGTTTCGAAGAACAAACACATTCTCTCACATAACAACAGTTCAGTTAACAAAATCAGGAAATTTGATATTGATATAGTATGATCATTTAATCCATAGTCCATATTTAAATGTGAAAAATTATCCTAATAATGCTTTATAGCTATTTTTTTCCAGGTCTAGGCTCAAATTGAAGATTATGTGAAATATTTAATTGTCATATATATTTAGTTTCTTTTAATCTGGATTAATTCCTCAGCTTTTCTTTCTTTTTGTACCTTGGCATTTTGCAGAGGAAAACCATTTATTTTGTCGAATGTCTTTCAGTTTGGGTTTCTCTGATGTTTCCTCAAGATTATGTTTATGTTATGCAATTTTAGCAGAAATACCATAGAAGTGATGTTGTGTCCTTCTTGCTGCATCATATCCAGAGACATTTGGCATGGATTTGTCCCAATCTTGATAAGGATTTACTTATTGGTTAAGTAATTTATTTATCCAGTAAACATTTTTGTATATCTATCAAGTTCCAAGAACTATACAAACTCCTATTTTAAATATATTCAACAATTCATTCAATCAAATTTCAGTAGTGATTACCAAAAATTGGGAAAAACAGAAGACATAGACCCTTTAAGCAGTTTTATGTATCAATGCAAAGAGACAAAAATACAAAAGCAAATGATTTGAATACAATTTAATAACTATTTTTAAGCCTATATTCTTAAAGCTTTCCTAATAACTCTTTTAAAAGAGTTTCCTTCCTGTTCTGCCCACCCACAACAGCATCATGTCAAAGGGAGACCATATGATTTGACGTCTGAAGTTCTGACTTTTAGTCTGTAGTACACTCTAACTTGTTAATACTGAGAACTTAAACAAAATGCACACACTCTCAACATGTGTGTTAAGTGAGGATAATAATAGACAGTGTCTTTACTAAGTAGGTCTTTACTGGTAGGTTAAATGAAAACATATTTATGAAAACATTTTGTAATTTCTAAACTCCTCACAACGGTCAGAAGTATTTATTTTGGTAAATATAGTAGAAAAGCCACAAGATTTGCAGTCAGTAGTCAAACAAAAGACAAATAATAGTAGTAAATTCTTTATAGAACAGTGGTAAGAATCAAGTTGGGGCACAAAATGGCTGAAAGCATGGAGGTAGAGAGTCAGTGAATGAGTAGAGGAGCTGGCTTCCTACCTGCTGTGTTCTTCTAGAAGTCGTTTGTTCTCTTTAGACCTATGTTTTCCTTTCTTTATATTGTATTATACATTGCCTTAAAAAAATTCTCGAGGGGCCGGCTCCATGGCTGAGTGGTTAAGTTCACGCACTCTGCTGTGGCGGCCCAGGGTTTGGATCCTGGGCGCGGACATGGCACCTCTCATCAGGCCACGTTGAGGCAGCGTCCCACATCCCGCAACTAGAAGGACCTGCAACTAAGATATACAACTGTGTACGGGGGGGGCGGTTGGGGAGATAAAGCAGAAAAAGAAAAAAAAAAGAAAAAGTAAAAAAGATTGGCAACAGTTGTTAGCCCAGGTGCCAATCTTTAAAAGAAAAAAATTCTCAAATGCTCCCATCTGTCTCAGTTTTTGCCTCTGTCATAAATGAATTCAAGAAAAGAATTGAAAATATGTTTTAATATGTGGTATTAAATTCAAAACTTAGAAATAAAACAAAAGCAAGTAAACTAGCACGTGACTGTTTCTCTCATTTTCCAAATTCATAAGCAATAATAAAAATGAAAAATTTGCATTCTCTAGCCTGTTTGCATTACTCATCTTTTCCTCTTTTCCTACTTACTCCTTTTTGGTCTCCCAAATAATAGTTACACATGTGTCACTGGAAAGATCTGAAACGTTCATAAATGATAGTAAATGATGTCTGCTAACTGTGACCACATCCAATTTAGCCTTGAGTAAGAGCATTTTAACCTTGGCGCACACTGAACATCATTTCCTGTCAGCTTCAAAGAGCACATTTAAACCCAATTCCTTCAGATAGTTTCCTCAGCTTTCTTGGCTTCTGAAGAGAGTACCATTTATTGATGACTCTGCCCTGTGTCTGTGTTCTCAAAGACAACATTTTAGCTGCCTGGGTTTTTGGTAATCACACATAATAATCTTGTTTGAGTAATTTCTCAATAACATTAAAGCATGGTCTATCTGATCTGTAGCTCCTTATTAGGACTAATTTCTCCAGTCAGTCCCCTCTAGGCCAGTAGTGCATGGTAAGTGTTATTAAACCACCATTAATGCAACTACAAGATGATTTAACAAGTAGTCAATAGGATAAAAAGCCAAATAATGTTGTGCCCAGAGAGTAGTGAAGGGTGGGATATAGTAAAAACACAGTTTATTCTGAGTGGTATCTTATCCAGGGCTAAAGAAATGAATGGTTTGAGATGAATTTACCTTATTGAGTTCAAAACTATACTTAACACTAAAGAACATGCCAGCAAATTAAGCACACAACACACATAAACATTTATACAGTAGACACAAAAACAGAAATATTAAGCTAAAAATCTAAGGTGTGTAGAACAATATAGAAACAAATCTCTGCAGAGTCCTATGGTATAGTAAGAGGCAGTATGTGTATAGAAGAAAATATGTTGACTTTTCAGAAAGAGCTCTGCCACTTACTATACAGGCAAGATCTTTTATTTAAGTTCTTTGAAAGTCAAGGTAAAATTAGCAAATACTACTGATTGTGAATGGTTATTGTGAGAATTAAAATAAAAGACATATGAAAGTCCCAAGTTCCTAGGACATGGGCCTTCAAGAAATACCTGCTATATTTCATTTATTAAAGCCCTTTCATAGAAAGAATCATTTCATGGTCTATGCAATTATTGATAGAATTATTACTTCAGTAAAATGAAGAATTTGTTTTGTTCTCATCCCTTTCCTTTTTATTTCATGAGTTGTTAGGAGAGCCACTGCAAGGTGGGCAAAGAAATCAGAAGAAACACACATATTCCAGTTTGCATTGTCTTAATAGCTTGGCAGATAATTGGCTGTTCGGTAGTTTACTAACAGGCAAAGAAGTTGTCAGATAGTTAGCAGTGAAGAACAATAAGTTAGAAATTCCAAATGAACAAATAAAAAAACTGACTCCTCAAAATTCATATAGAAGATGAACTATATATATATAAACCAATATCAACATAAGTATGTTAATATGTGAACAACACGACTAAAAGAAGGCCAACTAATAATTTGAGGAGTTATCTCTCAGATACTAGTATGTCCCTAATTACAATCTAATTGTCATTTCCTTTTAGAATGTGGCAGAGATTTTATAGGTAGAGGAAGACACTAGTACTAAATTGGCACCTTTCAATGCCTCCAGAAATTATCTAAAATCTAAAAGTGTAGTTGTGATAAGTAAAGTTATCTTCAATTTTACCCAGAAGCTGTAATACCTTTCCACATGTCAGACAGTCAACTGTTGCCCTCACAGTTCCAGGCAGACTTCATGGGGCATGAAAATCAAAAGCTAAATTCCTTAAAAGGCAGAGACAGTGTTTTTCTTCTCCACATCAGTGAAAAATGGTGACCAACAAACAGTAATCATTAAATAAGATTCACATATTTGATGGGTTGTGTTATGCAGAATCTTTAGGAAAATCCCCAAATGGATCATGTAATAATTTGTTTTTCTTTTGGATTGATCAATACTCATAGATTAATACTCCCATTTTTTTGTCAAGTGCACAAAGGTGGCTGTGTCCTCTATCTGTAAGACAATCTCTTGATGTGTACTAGGGGGAAAAAAAGAGTAGCAGCTACTAATCCTTCATGTGAAACCACGTTTCATTTGACTGTCTACTGACTTGCTATTTGATATGGCTGTCTCAGGAAAAAGATCAGAGACAAATGTACCCCTTTGTAAATTCCAATGAAATGAAAGGAAATCCAATAGGATTTCTCTATGTGCTCACATTTATAACTTTGGGAAGGCAACACAGTTAAAAATAATTGGACACTCAATACCAGGCTCTTAGAAAAAGGTGGTTGGGAGGTGGAGAAGACACCTATTTATTAAACGCAGTGGATGAAGAAAGAAGCTTTGGCCCATGCCTTCATCTCCTACTGGGCTGTGGCTAGGCTGTATCAGGTCCTGTCCAAATGTGCTGATGCTCCAGAAAGCTATGGAGAATGATTGGGTCTCAAAGTATTGACTAAATAAGCAAGTTACACACTGCCCTGCCCTGTACGAGGACTCTGTCCTCTAGTAATGCTCTCTCCTTGTCCACTGCTTTCATAGGCAGAATTCAAGTGTAATAGTAGTCATGGTTCTCCAGAGAAAAAGAACCAATGTGGAGATATATATATATATATATATACATATATATATGTGTGTGTGTGTGTGTGTGTGTGTGTGTGTGTATACTTCTTAGCCTCCATAATCTTATGAGCCAATTCCTCATAATATATACATATGTATATGAGAAAGAATTATGAGGAATATATATATGCATATATATGATGAATATATACATATCCATATATTATGTGTATAATTTGTATATATTATGAGGAATTGATTCACATGATTATGGAGGCTGGGAAGTCCCACAATCTGCCATCTGCAAGCTAGTGACCCAGAAAAGCTGGTATTATAATTCCAATCCAAGTCCAAAGATCTGAGAACTGGGGGAGCTGATGGTGTAAATCCTAGTCCAAGAGCAGAAGAGCAACATCCTAGCTCAAGTAGGCAGGAAGGAAGAATGCGGTAAATTCTTCCTTCGTCCATCTTTTCTTCTGTTCAGTCGCTCAATGGATTGATGATACCTACCCACATTGGGGAGGGCAATCTACTAAGTCCACTAATTCAAATGCAAATGTCATCTGGAAACACCCTCACAGATAATGTTTAGTCTGGGCACCCTGTGGCCAGTCAAATTGACACATGATATTAACCATCACACTGAGGTTGCTCCTCAAGGCTGTCTAGGCCAAACTTATTAGAAGCAGCAGCTGGCTGCTCATTGGTGCATTTTCTCTTAAGACCTATGTCTTAGAAGCATTACCCCAATTATTGTTGGCTCAACTACTTTAGTTAGGAGAAAATACTAATTCGTACTAGAAATTAAAAAGTAAAAAACCTATGGTAAGGCAATCATTTACTAATGGAAAATTCTTACTTTTGCTTTTTATAAGCAAGTACAGTTCATACAGAAACTATTTGCGAACTTTTCCTTATCTCCTAAAGACATATAGTCAAAGAGAACTTTGAACTATTCCCTCTATTTCCGGAGAAATTCAGCAATTCCAGTCAATCCAACAAATGTTTGGTGTGTACCTACTTTTAAAATAGTTTTAAAAATTATCGTTATAATAACAACTACCATTCATTGAGTACCAGGCACTGTGTTAATTGCTTTATTTGAAAACTTCACAGTAATCTCATAGGATAGATACAGTTATTAGTTCTATCTGATTGGATAGGAAGACAAGCTCCTGTGCTATGTGTTAAATACGCCAAGAAATCTAAAATGAGTAATGCCCTCTTTCTAAATTCAAGAAACCCCAGAATCCCAGAGAGAGAGTTAGCCAATAACATATGTATATGTAATATAATGTAGTAAATATGATTATATTAGACTATGGTCAGAATTGAGATTGTTTAGTTTTCATAAATGTACAGAGGTGATGCCTGCATAGAGGTCTAAGAATGGCTTCATGGATTGGGTAGCGTCTGAGATGTGTCTGTAAGGAAAATGTTACTGACTCTCTATTGAGCAATTAACACGCACCAGGCTCTGCATGTACTTTCTCTCTAATCATTATAATTGCACTGACAAGAAAAGTGTAATTATTTCTATTTTATAGATGAAGAAATCTATACAGATAGTACAAGTTAATGGTTCCCAAACTTGAACATGCATCAGAATCACCTAGAGTGCTTGTTAATGTGCAGATTTCTGGGTTCCACCCCAAAGATTTTTATTTAGTAGGTCTGAGGTGCAGCTGGAGAGTTTGCATTTCTACTATGTTCCCTGGTGGTGATGATGTTGCTAGTCTGGGATCACACTCTGAACAGCACTGGTTTAAGTGATTTGACCTGGGTCTCACATGGTTACTATGCAACAGAGTTAGGACTTGAATCACAGGTCCGTCTGCCTGCATCAAAAGTCTGTATTTATTCTTACCATTGAACCTATACCTCTTCTTACTCTAGTTAGTGAAGGAATGAATTTAGCAAGTCAGTTTACTTTGTCCATTCTTCTTCTCCTCTTGCCTCACTTCCCCCATTTGTGTAACCTAGTTTCTTCTGTAACTTAGAAGGAATTATTTACTTGTTTGCAGTTATACTTGTTCTACAATATATCAAAAGAGACACTCAGAGAAACACACCACGTTAAAGAGTGACATCTAAGAAATGACTTCAAACAAGAATTAAGTATTCCATTTAAACTGTAAATTAATCTTTGGAAGCATCTATATTTTGTATCAGTAAAAAACACCCATTTTAATCCTGCTATAGACCCCACATTTGTACGATGCTTTATTAAGGTTTGCAAACTCCCATACGTTTGTGCTAATTACTTTGATCCTTGTAGCAACTCTGTCCTTTGGCAGGGCAAGTTTTACATCAGCGTAACACAGGAGAACACAGGATCAGAGGGTGAAGTGACTTCTTCAAGATCCGTTGGCTGGTAGGTCATTTGAATTTCCACATAGCACATATTCTTACCAGTGGAAAAGGACTCAAATGCATCTTTAAGGAGGATTTAAAGAAATAAGGCTCTCTGATAAAAGATTGGTTTTTGTTTAAAGTGTGATTATCCTTAATTGCTTGAATAATGATTCTCTAATCAAGAATTAAGAACTAGAGTTTTTAGTACTAGAAGCAGAGGAAGTAAAATTTTCAGTTTTAATCTTATTGCTAACGTTAATCCAGAGGGTTAAATGTGATGACACACTCAATAAAGGTAAAGAAAGGCAAAGGGCATTCAATATGAATTCTACTTTCTTAATAGACCCATATCTCTAATAATTCCACTTATATAACTAGAGACTCACTGGGTCTGTTGCCCAGAATGATGAAGATTACACTTTTGTAAAAGAATCTAGAACACAAGTATCCTGAAAGATGGTTCTTTTCACTTATATTAGGTGGGAAAACATTCTACTTCATGCAGAGCTTCAACACTAAGAAGAGCTGAGTTGGTAATGCAATATTCCTTCCTTTTTATAATAATTAAAGAAATTTTTGATATTGAGACTTCCTAGACTTAACTAGATTACCCTAGGGCACTGAAAGAAAGAAGTCCCTAATGGAGCAGACATCCTAAAAGTAGAACAAAAATTTCACAGTCTTTTACATCAAGAGGGGCCTCTGTTTTGTGCCCGAGGTCCATTCAAATTGAAATCCATGCAACCCCTCTTTTACACTAATAAAAGCCAAGCTTTTTGAACCTACTTTGCTTCTCATATTTGCCTCTGAGGAACTATCACAAAATGAACCAAATGTTTAACATGGCAAATTATATTACTTATATAATAGGATTCCTGAAAACCTGCAGCACTGGATATTGAAAGAAACTACGGAGCGGGGAAACTTTGTGGTAGAGTGTATCACCTAAGGTTTTCTAGCCAGAGCTTTGGGGAAGCAACCACAGTGGTGTATCTAGTCCTTACTGCTTAGCAGCAAAGGTAAGTTAACTCAGTGTAGGAAAAGAGGTCAAGCTTTTTCTGTAGCAAACAGACAAAGTTGAAAGCAACAAAAGCCTTGCAAGTGGTGGTCCCAAGCACTAACCAAAGAACCAGCTTCCTGTGTACTCTGTGGAGAGGTCTGGGGTCGCACACTGGTTCTTGCAGCAACCTCCTGCATGGAGGAAAGAGCATGGTCACAGACCTTATCTTCAAATACAGGGCTGATGACACACATTACCAAGGTCTTGCTCCTCACACTTGAACAGATGACAGGATTTACGTTTCTCTGTTCACCAAGTTGTTGATCTCTTGTGAGTAGCTCAGTCAGAGGCATCCTTTTGTTCTATATTGGGGAAAAAATGCATTACCACTTTTGAGCTTAGAGCATCCTAAAGTTAAAAGTGCATCCCAAAGCTAAATTTGAACTTACTTTGTATCTGGAATCAGGGTGTTTAAATAACGCAGACACACATTCATACAAAGATTCATTCTACCGCAGTTCAATGAGACTCTAATGACAACAGTTTCACATCTTAATAACTGCATTTGCACAGCACAGAAGCTCAGTATTTCATTTTCCCTCAATTAGCCTTCCCTAAAGAGGCTGAATATTTAGCATAATTGTTTTAGGGCCAAAAAGATTGCCTTCAGTGCTAACAGTAATGGCACCCTATGGCTGATCACTTGTGGTGATAAGTCCTGAAAGAGTTTGGTGTTTTGTTTTGTAGTTTTCACATATTGCACACTTAGGAAATGAGAGTTAATCAACTGCATGTAAGATATAAGGGAAAGTGTCAGAAGTTCAAAGTATAAGTGTGCATAGTTTCTATTTAAAAATGTGATTTTCCCAATGAAGCAATGGTTTACTTTTGCTTTATTCTTTCTTTAAACATTTGTTGCGTATTGCCTATACTAGGCAGCATCGGGGAGATAAAACCCTGTGGTCCCTGACATGAAGAAGCTTACCATCTAGTTAGAAATACTAGCAATAAGCTTCCTGGTACGGAGACTCTGCCCAGATAAATGCCTGACACATTATAAGATCTTAATAAATCAGTGTTGAATGAATGAATGTTTTAGAAAGTAACTTAGATATATAAAAGAGTAAATACAACCATTGGGAAATGGTTGTACCAATAAACGTTACAGACGTCATGCCATCAGTATTAAGAGAGAGGAGAGAGCAACATGAATTCAAATAGTTAGGGAAGGCCTCTTTGAGCCTCAGATTCCTTCTCTGTAAAATGCCTATATCAGCTCAAGTAAAATGAGTTAATTGAGATCGTCTCTGAAAAGAGTTTGTAAACCACAAGTCTGTGCTCAATAATAGGATATTGTATTGCGTAAGGAAAAGTGGAAGTTGGCCTCAAAGGATGGTCTGGATTTGGCTGGCCAGGAAGGCAGTAAATGTACGTTTCTATGACTGTAGAAAGGAAGAAGGCATGCCCAGGAGACAGCAAAAGCCAGTATGCCTAACTAGATTCCTATATGGAGGATAGGATTGGTACTGGAAAGGTAAATTGCAGTTAGAGGGGTAGAATTTTGGGATTTTTATCTTGTAGAAAATGGAGACTCAGTGAAGATTTTCAAATTGGCAGATAGTATGATGAACATACTGTCTTAATAGTGTAATTTGGAGGGCGGTGAACAGGCAGAGCTGCGGGTCAGGAGAGTTTAAAGTCTGAAAAGCCCCCAGGGTATTAGTTTAGTCTAGATGGTGTTCACTTAGACCATGGAGGACAGGAATGAAGCCATGACTAGATGAGCCCTGAGGGTGATGACCAATAAAGTCACCATAATACAATCTAATAAGTAGAAGACATAAAAAGTTCATCTCGATCAACATTTCTTAATATTTAAATAATTAGGGGGCCACCCTGCTGGCGCAGTGGTGAAGTTTGCATGTTCCACTTCAGTGGCCTGGGGTTCGCCAGTTCGGATCCTGGGTGCAGACCTATGCACCACTTGTCGAGCCATGCTGTGGTAGGCGTCCCACATGAAAGGAGAGGAAGATGGGCACAGATGGTAGCTCAGGGCCAGTCTTTCTCAGCAAAAAAGTGGAGTACTGGTGGCAGATGCTAGGTCAGGGCTTCTCTCCCTCAAAAACCAAAATTTTAAAAAGTGAATAATTATGAGGGCTTTTTTGTATAAATGTCTAATGTTCAGGATTCCAGTCCACTCACTACAGATAGGTACCCCTTGTGGATTATTTATTCTCTTCCCACTAAAGACAATCTAAATGACATAGTTCAACATAAAAAAAAACCCCGATTATTATCAAGTACTTAAGGAAAGTATTTACTATTGATTGTTTGAAACATCTTAGGTCAACTGGTGATGAGACATAATTGAAAAAAATGGTGAATGAAAGTCCTTACTGTGTTGTCTCTGATAATATTTTATAGTGATATTCTTAAGAAGTTTTCAATAAAATGTAAGATATGGAAAATAAATGAACTTGTTTCTTAGCATGCAAATTTCACTGGGTGATAGATGAAATATCTGTAATTAACAATAGGAAATGATTTTTTTCTAACAATTTAAAATTTTTTCTTCTATTTTTTATGCAGGAAGATTAATCACATGCAAATTCAGTTATCAACACTTTTTATGTGAGGAAAAATCCTTGAAAATGTGACCTTTATCAGACCTTTGTCATATTTTTATTTCTGAGAGCCTAGAGGAATAATATAGAATGATATATATGAAAATTTCATCAAGGTGTCTGACTGCACTTAATTAAGAAAAGCACATGATTTTAAATATGTTTTTGGTATCTTTGAACATTATATGCTATGAGTCTTACAGAAAGTAAAAGGAGGTGCAATTTCTTAAAAGAAGGAATTCTCTAAAGTGATTTCACAAACCAGAGAATGAAAATATAGTTGAAAACAAACTCACTAGAATAATATCATAGAGAAACCACTGGATTATATTGTGAATTTATAGTACATCTTCTCTAATATGAATATGGATGACTTTTCTCTAATACTGATTACAAAATGGGAAAAGTACAAATATATAAAAGTTACGAGGAGCAGGAGGGAAGTAGGCTTTCAACGTAGACATCTGCTGGAAGTCTTTTTAAAGTTCTCTTGCTTATAAGAGAGCAGGCAGCATTCAGCAATTGCCTTCCGACATTTTTCTCTTTCAAAAGTTTAAACAGCTACTTAATTATTTCCAAAGGAGAGAATTTATTTATGATTAAACCTTTTAGTTATATTATGAGAAATTGGCCATCTTTTTAGAGTTTAAGGAGCCAAGAAGGAAAGTATCGTGTAGGTATAATAAGCTGCTAACTACTAGAAAGTGCTATTTGTTAGACAATGAATTCTCTACTTAGCTGGTGGATACCCTCTGAGAGATGGCATCTTATCTGGAAAATGGAGATGACAATAGTAATTACTGTATAATCTCTGCACCTAGTCCCTTAGATCTGAGCCCCTACATTTTGGAGTGCCTTCCTTTAGTAGAGGAGATACTCTTTGGAATTTTCTAGATTCCCATTGCTGCCTGGGACCATGCAGCAATACCACCCATGGAGAGTCCCCTGAACCCAGACTCAATCCCCTGTGGGTCATGGTCATTGGAAGTGCCATCTTCAAAATTTCCAAAGTTATACCTTGGTACCTATTAGCCAGGGTTGGCAATACTGTCATGATGGAGTGTCCTAGACTCACTCTAGTTCCACTTCCTCTTTTCTCTCCCACCACTCCACCTATGTTACTCCATTCGGTTGCTATAACAAAATACTACAGACTAGGTGTCGTATAAACAGCAAAAATTTATTGCATATGGTTCTGGAGTCTGGACTTAGGAGAAAAGGGTGCCAACATGGTCAGGTGAGAGCCCTCTTCCAGGATGCAGGCTTTTCATTGTATCCTCACATGGCAGCAGAGGCTAGGAATCTCTCTGGAGCCTCCTTTATAAAAGCACTAATCCCATTAATGAGGGCCACACTCTCATGACATAATCACCTCCCAAAGTCCCCACCTACTAGTACCAGCATCTTTAAGGGTTTCAACATATGAAATTTTGGGGGACACAAACATTCAGACCATAGTGCCACCACAGGTGGGGTTGACCAGATGTTCCAAGAATTTCCAGGCCTCATGGCTATGGGGTCATCTTTGAGCCCTATACTTGGGCCCTGGTTCCCAGAAGGCAGCCTTGCAAACAAATCACTTTCTCATGGTATCACTTGAAATTGGGCTTTTAGAATGCTGCGTGCACACTGATTTGTGTTGTTCAAATTATTTATCCAGCCAGGGGTCTGCACGAAATATTTACAGGAAACTTTCAGAAAATCTGTTCGCCATGTTATTATTATTCAGTTACAATTTTGAAATCACCTAGGATAATGGTTTAATGAATTTTTTGTTGCAATAGTCATGAAATTTAAAACTAGTAACTGACACTAGGCAACCAACTATCATTCCCGGGGCATAGACATTTGAAAAGTGACACTTTAGTGCTATAAAGGTAGTAAGATTTCTCAAAAAAGTCACTTTCCTCTAGATCAAATATATTTTGCTTCATGAAAAACTCAATTATTTTGTCAACCCACCTCATCTTTTTTTGTGAAATCAAATGAAACTCTTTGTGTTTAGTGATCTTAACAGTGGCTGGCACATAACAAGCTGGCAGTAAATATCTACAGCTGCTGCTCCTTCTGATCCTACCATCACGACTATTATTACTGTTACTGCTGTTACTACAACCAGGATCACACCGACTCCTCCTTGCACTGCCTGGAGAGCACATATACCTCGGATTTGTCTTGCAAGCGAGTCAGCTCTGAGAGGCTTTATGAGTTAGAAAAAGGTAATGCTTATTAATTATGGAACTTGGAAGTTAACTTGTCATTAATCGTGCTCTACGCTGATGAGGAAGTGCAGCTAATTTTCTCTGTTTTGTGATGGAACGATATTTCCCACTAAGAGGGTCAAAAGAGCAGTGATCTGCCTTTGAAATGCTAAGGCAGCTCAGCCCCTGCCTTATTATGCCTCTTGGTTCTCTTGGTTCTCTCTTTTTTCCTGCAATTCACCATGAAGTTGCAAAATCTGTCATGGGCTTCCATACCTGCCCTTGGTAAACCCTAATCTAAAGAAAGTCTCCAGAGCCATAGAGAAAATGCATTCTCAGAGAGGAGAGAAGCACAGAGCTGGAGTCTGTAGAGAAGCACCACCCATCAACCTTAGCCCCTGAATATGACATGCATTTACTCCTTTTCCTCTTTACACCAAACTATCACCAAGTATTCTCCATCCCCATCCTTCTTCCTTTCCCCTTACTACCCTCTTCCGACAATGAACAGACACATACTCACTTTCAGAGGTCATAACAATACAGAACATCCCTTTATGATTGTGAGAATCTGAGGGCTCCAGGTGTACAATATATCGGCCTATCCTATACTGAGGCAGAAGTCAAAGAAGGAGAACTGACTTCAGTAGAGGAGATAATTTCCTCTACTGAACATTGTACTGAAAATGAGTCATATTTGAAAAGGAAAGAATGACTAGAAATGAATATACTACCTTATTATCGTAATTAAATTAGTAATAAAGCTGCAAGGGGACGTTGTCCATAGAATTTCCTGAAAGACATACCTGAATCAAAACTAGGTTATATTATTAGTAAATCTCAGATCTTTCAATCTTCTGTCTTATTAATATGATGGTGGTCAATGGGTTATTTAAAAACATGTTTCATGTTTCTGTTTTTCATTATAGTTCCAGAGTATCTGAAGTGTGTTAAAAGGAAAAACTACTTAGTAAAAGACACATGAAATAGGCAGACTGGAGTTAGCAGATGTTGATCAGTTTATCCAATGCTTTCAGTGAAGGGAAATTTGCATACAAGATTATGAAAACTATGACTATCTTATATTCATTGGAAAGTTTAGAGGAGATTGTTGGAGAGATCTGTATTTAAAATAGCACCAGTATAGAACGCTACAGACTGCAAAAAATGACCAGACATGTGATCTTGGACAACGTATAAGTCCATCTGTGCACCAGTCCCATCATTTATAGAATAAAGTGATTAAAAAGGATCTCATCTTGTATCATTGTATCAGGTAAGACTTGATAGTTCAGGAAAGAAATAAATTTGGGGAGATAAATTGTATCATTATTTAATGTGCCAAGTTTAGCAACACTTTCTCACTGTATTTAAACTAAACTTGTAATTAATGAGTACATTTTAAAAGAAAGAATATGTAAAACAGCTTTGAGACATAAGGGTTCACAATGTATTTTATGTAATTTCTCATAGTTAAAAAGCCCACTATATTTTAATATAATTTAAAAAGTGTGTGTGTATATATATATATATATATATATATATTCCGATTTGTCAAATTTGGAATAACGTGTCTACTGTTGCTTTAAAATTGCAAAAATGTGAACTAAGAGGGAAAACTCATTAGTTCAAAAATATACATTATTTTTAAAAGAACAATATACCTAGAAGAATTGATTAAGTCCTGGAAAGAAAAATGCTATGGGGGATGAAATGTAAAAATTGAGTGAAAAATCAATGGAATAGAATACTTGACTCCACTGATGCTGTATCAAAAGGAGCTAAATTAGAGATAATGTAATTTAAAATTCTACAGAGTTTATTGGATGCTTTCCAAATTGCACAGGTGTGATCTTTTGGACTCAGAGAGATACTGTGTTGGCAATGCAGAGAAACAGGTGGAAAAAATAACCCGTTTTATGATAATGTGTGAAGACTAGAAAATATTGATGGCACATTGATATGATTAATAGGATGTAGGATTATTAGAAGGAAAACAAAATTGGCAGCCTTAGTACTTGAAATAGGAACAGCTGAAAGAACTATTGAAGGAGCAGTTGGTGAGAAGAGAGAATACACACTGTCTCAGAAACCTGGGTTGGAAAGAATCTGTTGGAAAATTTGGAAATTTACTATTTTGGTGGCTTCTAAGAAAAGAATAAAATTTACATTATTTTAGCCAACAGTTATGTTTTCCAAAACATTTATTAATCTTATTTCTTTATCAAAAGATACTGTTACCATGTTTAAGGTGAGGAAGCAAGTACCTAAATAATTAAGTGGCTTTCTAAATTACTATAGGTTATTGTAAAACTGAGATGAGAAAGCAGGTAATCTAGTTTCAGGGCTGGCTCACTGTACTGTTGTATTTAGTAAACAGACATTGGAAATCTTTGTAAGCAAAAAGATACAAGATGGACTTGGAGAGTCAAAGAGTTTAGTTATAGCATTGGTTATACATAGATAAGCATATTTAAGAACGCTAGAAAAAGAGATCAACAGGAAGAGTAGGAAGGAAAAGAAAATTAATAAAAAATATTTAAGGATAGAAGAAACCTATATGTGCAAAACTTGTCTGGATATAGAAAAAGGGATTAGAAAAGAACCAAAAAGTTTTTAAAGGATAGAGGAAATCGGTATCAAAGGCAGCCCATTGTTTAAATATTCCTAGAGGTCCTGTGCCTGGCATCTGGGCCATTTCTGATGGGTCTCCACTGCATTCGATAGCCTTTCTCCTACTTTTCTTCATAAACCTCAACCCCCTCCTCCTTTTAGATCCATAACATTTTGTGAAACTTGGATGCTTTCCCCCAGGGCCCCATCACAGACAAATCTCGTTCATTTATTGCACTAGTATTTCTTGTATACAGTCTCCTAGCAGTAATTTCTCCAATCTCAGATCTTCTGTAACGTGTGTAACATCTTTGACAAACCACCCTTTTTAATTTACTGAAATTTAGTTCACGTTAATTCTGTTCTGCTTTTCTAGGAAAGAAGCAATGAGAGACTTTTAAAAAAAATTTTGTGTTTTTAGTATCTATATCTAGCCATGTGTCATGATTAGTCCAGAATATATTATTGTGGAATACATAAATAAATGAATGATTTCTTGGTCCTTGAATGAATCACACTACTCCACGTGCTACAATGTACTTTATGGTAAAGCGTTTATTTTGCAAAATATTTGAAACAAATATTTGAAGTAAAATAAACCTTACTTTAAATTATATTTTAAAAAAGAACAAGATAGTTAAAAAGAACAAAGTATTAAGAATAAGAACAACTGTGTATATATCCATGTCCCCTTTTCTCCTGGTCAAAGCAACAACAGAGCTGGTCACAACAGAGCTGTTGGTGGAACCTAGAAGTGTACCTGAGAGTTCTCCATAGATGTCTGGAGAAAGAGAAGGCGACGGGCTTCATTCTCCTGGATACTAGGCAAGAGATGATGTAAAACATCTCCATGAATAGGCATCATTGTTATTCAATATTAATATAAAAATAAAAATGTGGGTTAAATTATGACTCTTGAGCAAGATAGGGAATGCAAGGGAACAAAAAGATTTCTGATGAATCTAGAAAAATAAGAATGGGATAAAGGGGAAATAAAT